>NC_056746.1:994369133-994612553 GCF_019279795.1 Protopterus annectens | reverse complement strand
GGTGCACAGGATGTACATGGTAAGGGACTATTACATGCTACAATGAGGCTATTGTATTACATCTGAAATGCATGGGTCTCCTGCTTCTGGATATTACACTTCCAACACTCCCGCCCCATCCAGTGTATGATTTGCAGAACATTGCTGGTGTGTGGGGATATTATGCTGCTATGCACATGTTTGCCTGTGTTTAAAGAGTATCTTGGTTTCCTTCCTGTTGTTATGTCAACACAGCAGCTACCCGGCTATGTACTGTCACTACTGTTTGTGACCATTATGGTTGGCACCTTTTCCAATGACCCATAGTGGGACATGTTTTGTGGGAACATCGGATTTTGGCAGGACAACACATACCCACAGTACGTAGGTTGACAGGACCTTTGGTATGTTTGCCATAATATACACTTATTCTGTTAGTATTTGGGTTCCTTATTCAGTTTTTATGCCATGTATGTGTTTCATATACAAATTATATGTTTTTATGCTACTATTACATGTATATTCTGCAGGAATATTTTTGGGCAAGGGAATCTCAGGTCATTTTCCATTTTTACAGATATTTTGCAGGGACACAACGCCTTTGTCCAATGAGGACTGTCCACGGCACATTAGGACAGCTACATGGTAACCCTGGTGACCATGCCCGTAATATCGCTACTAGGGGTTTAACCACCTTTTCAGTAAAGTCGCCAAGGTGGGATATTTCTGGGACTCACATCTGAGTTTACAGGCCGACACATACACACGGTCACTATATAGCATAGAACTTCACTTGTTTGCCTAAATAAAAGCTTATTGTTGTGGCAGTTTGGTTGCTTATTCTGTTTCTTGTGTCATTTAGGTATTTCAAGTTACAGAAATAACCAATTCATGCTACCAATTACATTAAATACGGGATATCATTATGTCCTACAATCTTAGCACATTTGCCATTTTTAATATTCTTTTTCGGGACACAACTGCCCATACAGGGACTGCCCCTCGCGAAGTGGGACAGGTGGTGACCTTAGTAAGCTACTCCTGTAGCCGGTCAGGCGGTAGCTGACATGCTGCTGTACACCTTCTCTGCAGTATAACCACTGATGGTGCATTGCCGGAACAAGCAACGGTCTCATGCGTATCCTTTGCTCCTTGAGGCGGGGCTACACTTTAAGCCTCGTGGGTTGTATTTGCTTCTCCGTTTAGTTGGGACGGGTACTATGTTGCATACTCTACGATGCGTTTCATTCTGCACGGGCCCTGGCTGCTGCCATTACTATTATGAGCGGACCGTGGCAGTCAGCCATTACGCCAGGTTGCTCACCGCATGCCGGCTTGGCCACGCCTCCAGACGCATCCTACTTGGGCGCGCTCCACGCATACCTACATGCGTGTCTGCGGTTGCGTGCACTCTCATTAATATGCATAGGCTACTACGCCGGCTATTCACTGCACCGCCGGCGCAGCCCTTACGCCGGCCTTGCGCCGAGCTTCATGAATCCCGGGGTGTGTCTTTAAGATATGCTTCAGTCTTGTGTGTTTAGGATTGGGGGGGGCATTTTGCTGACATCATGTATTTTCAGCGAGATGGACCAATAATACGGGAAGGAATTTAATGGTTTTAACAGAAGTAAGTGATGTTTTTTATTGTTAGAAGAAGTTTGTCAGTGTGACAAACGAAGCTGCACTTGGAAATTATATATATTTACTCATTGTGCTTTGGATATTTGGAATATATGTACTCGCTGTTTTTGGATTATTTGAATTAAAAATATTTTTGCTGCCAGCCTGGATTCTATTATCTATTTTACTTGTTTTTGTGTGGCTCTTATTGCAGGTATAAAGAGTTAATACCTGTTGTACGTCCTCAAAAAAGGTATTAAGACCCTGTTATCTAGGCAGTTAGTTTAAAGTTGCTTGGGGTTGGGCTGCATCAAACACCTCTGATCTTGTGTGAGAAGATTCAGTCTGTGAGGAAGTCTGTGGTAATTGCCCCTGGCCAATTTCAAGAAGGGGGAACCACTGTTGCCTTGGCCGGAAAGGAGTCACCACAATGATTTTGCAGGATTGCTTCTAAATCTTCAGAAGTATCTTAAATATCAGTGGAAATGGTAGAAAGGCATACAGGAACATTACTGTCCAAGGAAAAGAAAAGAAAAAAAAATGCATCTCTCTTCCAGACCTTCTTGCATGGAGTACAGCAGCAGAATTTTCCCAGATGATTTTTCAGAGAGGAGGCAAAAAGATTCATTTGAGAAAGGCAGGGGTACGAATTCTACTAAAAAAACTTGGTATTTGACACCGTGGGGCATGTAAACAGTGCAGATTTATATTACTTCCTTATCTAGTTTCCATTAGTGAGAGTCTGCCTTTGTCCTGCTCAGCTTGTCTACACACGATTTTGCACTGAAAAAATGTAGGATACCTATAGACTGAGAATGTGCTATAAAGCTATAACTCATACTAACAATACTAGTCTGCATAGGGTATTAGATCTTGTCCCCACTTTCTTGTTTATTTACAACAACACAGTGGTATTGTCTAACAATTTTAAATTGTCCTGGGGACCAAACAGGATTCAGAGAGTTGAGTGCTTTTATAAGGGCATGCGTTTCTTTTATCTTTATGTTCTTGTGTCTGTCTTTGTTGTCCCAAATACCCTGAGCTTTTATCCGCTTAGACACTGCTCCTCAAACAAAAGTCTGAGGTATCTGTTGAGACTGTCTGCTCTGAAGCAGGAGAAGAGCGGAGAAGAGGAGACCTGGATTCAGGGATATTTGATTTCTCCACCAAAAATCCCAGAACTGGAATCTGAAAAGATAATGGGTGTTGGTCCTGGGACAAGACTTCAGATACCATTGTGCCTTTCTCATGTGGAGTCTTGTAAGAGGTATCGTAAGAATCACTGATGCTATGAGACCCAGAATCCTGAGGTATTCCTTTTAGTAATAGAAGTCTGAGTGGAAAATATTGATCTACTTTTTCCTGTGGAACAAAAGCTATTTGTAATGAGGTATCTAGCAGGCACCTGAATAACACAATCCTTTGTGATGGAGTGAAAAAATATTTTTGAATGTTCTCTTGGAATCTCAGCCTGTGCAGGAGATCTCTCACCCAAGTGAGATATTCCCAACACTTTAAAAAAGACTCTGCAAAGACAGGAAAGTTGTATAAACATGGGAAAATGTGAATACCCTCTAGCCTGCAATGAGCTATAACTGGAGCTAGACACTTAGTGCAGTCCATAGCCCAAAGCATAAAGCAGAAAACTAAAAATGTGACCAAGACACACAAAACGTTAATGAACACCTGAAGTCTGGATGAATATGAATATGAATGATAAGCATCTTTTAAATCTAAAGTTACAAAAAACTCAAATGAGTAAGATGGGGTAGCATGTTGTAAAGTGAATGCAGTTTGAATTTGGGCATAATAACATATTGGTTTGGGAAAGAAAGGTCCAAAATTAGTATCCAGATTTCTTTGGCACCAACAACATTCATGAATAAAAGTCTTTTCCCAAATGGGGAGGAAAACCTGGTTCTATTATTCCGAAGCGAGCATGTGCTAAATGACAGGAAGAAATAGAGGAATTTGGTCTGGTAGGTGTAGAATAAGTCTGTTGAAAGGAGGACATACCTCTCAATTGTCCCCGTTTTTCAGTGGCATCCCTGATTTTGACTCAAATTTCAGCTCTGCCCATCTTAATCCCTTATAAAGCTACTGAATCTTGCAGAAAAGGTGCTAAATTATAAGTAGTAAATAATGAAAATAAAGTTATAGACGTCTTTTACTTCAGGAAATGTATATTAATTCACTTTCTCTTATTCTGTCAAATGTCTTAGGTTAATAGTAATAATATTTAAAAATGTCCCTGATTCTATTGAGATAATATTTTAAAAGTGTCCCTGAATGTCCCTGATTATTTCTGAATTTGTCTCTGATTTTGTTGATATTTGTCCCTGATTCACTGAGAGCTATGAAGGAGAAATTTCTTCCCACTGACATCTGTAACCTTGCTGAATCAGCCTCACAACCTATTTCTCTTAAACAATCTGTTACCAAAGACAGAAATGGGGATTCAGACTTTCTGGAGGAAGTGATGTAATTCCTTTTACTCTGAGGAAATTCTGTTAAAATGAAAGTGCTTCACTGCTTAGTTTTTTTTTTTACAATAAAAGAAGTTGTGGACATTTTCTGAGTGGCATTTTGTTATTTTTATGTTGTTTTCTTAGTACGCCTGTCGTGTTTTTAGATTATTTTGTAGCTCTGGGAGATGACTAAAGGTTCTGGAAATTTCAGTTGTAATAGCTCATAGTACTTTCTGAGAGACTGAGAAACCTATCAGTGTTCACCCACTAAAATCACTAGCACATTCTGCAAACAGTCTCAGAGACAAACAATCCCTCACAGGGAAATTCAGATACCATGCTCTCCTCTTAGTCTAAATCAGATATCTGAGAAGAAAAAACTGCCTGCATCTGTCGCCACCACATTCCTCTACAGATTCAGTTTCTTGAATCACTTCAGGAAAAGAAGAATCCTCTTTTTATTTTACCAGAAACTACCTTATAAGAAGTGCCGATACCTTATACAAGACCCTGAGCTACATGCAATAAACTACTCCTACCAAGTGAAATTGGTGCAGGATAAACGACCTGAGACGTACCTCCTTGGACTACATGAAAAGAGACATTGAGGAGCTCTCTGATTATGTAGCCCAGGCAGGTATGACCCTGACCTTGAGCAGTATCCTACCTTCACCAAGAATGATGCCACAATACAGAGATAAGATGATCAGCTTTAACAATTGGCTTAAACTCTGGTGTCATTCAAAGGGGATCCAATGTCTGTCTGCCTGGGATGACATGCTGGACAAGCCACGCTGCTTCATGAGGACGGCTTGCACCTGTCACCCTGGGGATTCCGGATATTGGCAAAGGCTCTTGCCACCCCCATAGTGCCTTTTTTAGGCAAGGCTCAAATTCTAAACCTACCACCCTAGAACACAAAAAAGAAAAAAAACTAAGGGTAATGCTGCTCAATGCCAGAAGTCTAAATCTCAAAATGCACGCACTCGAGGCCCTTCTCAGTATGGAGAACATCGATGTCTGTGCTGTGACAGAAACCTGGTTCAAGGCTCCTGAGAGCACCCCAGCACTAACAGGTTTTACCTCATACCATGCATTCCGGCCCCAAAATCCGGACAATACCAAGAAAGGAGGGGGGGTATCCATATTCATCAAGGACACCCACACCTCAAGACTGGTGGCAACGCACGATGCATCGGAGACCATCCAGGTGCAATTAACCATAGGCAAGACTGCTCTGCAAATTGTAGCATGTTACAGGTCACCCTCACAAACTCAGGAACCTCACATGGCTTTCCTGAAAACACTGGAGGGGATAAATGTATCTCCAAACACCATCATACTAGGTGATTTCAATTACCCTAATATAGACTGGGAACACTACTCAAGCCCAAACACCCTAGCCCAAAAGTTCCTGGAATTCATAAACTCAAATGCCATGGAACAACTAGTCACCATCCCCACAAGAGGAGAAAACATACTTGATCTCATCATCACGAACATGGGAGCACAATGTTCAACACCGAAGTATACCCTCACTGGTGAGATCAGATCACAAACTAATCTTGCTGGAGGTCCTCATCCCACCCCACCTGAAATAAAAAGACCACAGTAAAAACTTCTCAAAGCCGACTTCACACTTCTGAAGACTAGTGTGGTCTCCTTTAAGGCCCCGAGCCAGCGGAAAACAGTACTCAAGCTGCTGAATCACTTACAAATGCCTTCTACCAGCACCTGCAGGACTGCATGGATAAGGCAATCCCAAGCAAAACAAAGACTCTTTGTACCAAGGGCAAGCGTCCAGTCTGGTGGACCCCAGCCATAAACAAACTCTACAACAAAAGGAGGAAGCTACTACAAGATAGAGCAAAATCCTTAAAAGGTAAGACACCTTTGATCACTATAAGTAAAAGCTAAGAGCTCTCATAAAATCATCCAAAGCAAATTTTGAGAGAAAAATAGCTAAAGACTCAAAAGACAATCATAAGGCCTTCTTTAGCTATGTTAGAAACCTGGGAGGAAACTCCCAGATATGCTCAGAACTAGTTCAAAATGATGTGAAGATTACTGATCCTACAGACATTGCCAACATACTGGCTGACAGGTTCAGTGCAAACTTATCCCCTCCCCCCAAAAGGAGAGATATCTATACCAAATGGTGGCAGCCGCGCAAACATGTCGAAGGCCCAAGTGAGAACTGCTCTCTCCAAAGCACAAAACACAGCATCCATGGGACCTGATGGTGTCCCAGGCTGTGTGCTCCACGAACTCAACGAGGAATTAAACCCACAGCTAGGACAGCTGTTTAATCATAGTCTCACCTCTGGATACGTGCCAGGAGTGGCGCACTGTGACTGTGGTCCCACTTCACAAAGGCGGTGCCTACACAGAAAATTTAAATTACAGGCCCTTAAGCTTGACAAGCCTTATCTGCAAAGCTATGGAGAGGATCATAATGGACCTCATAAATAAAGACATAGGAATTTGCAGACTTTGGATCCAACCAGTTTGGCTTTGTCAAAGGCAGATCATGCCTTTTAAACTTGGTTGACTTTTTGAAACAGTCACCAAAGCCATTGATGAGGGAAAGGCAGTCCATACAGCCTACCTCGATCTGGCGAGGCCTTCGACACAATACCCCACTCGGGTATCATTGAAAAACTCATCAGCTTAAATGTTAACCCATACATCACAAGATGGGTTGCAAACTGGCTGAGCGACAGAACCCACAGGGTCAGAGTTGCTGGCGCCATGTCAGACTCAAAGCCTGTCACAAGTGGTGTCCCACAGGGCTCAGTCCTGCCCACTCTTGTTTGGCATCTACTTTTCCAGTACAAGCAAACACAGGAGGGTTATGGCTGACAAAGTTTGCAGATGACTGCAAACTAGGCGCCGTGGAAAACACATCTGACACAGATATCCTTCAGAAGGGTCTCACAGAAATGGATGACTGGTGCCAGAGCCATGGCCTAAAGTTAAATGCCAAAAATGCATAGTCATACCCTTCGAAAAACAAGGTTACCCCTATCTACCATATAGGTGGTAATCCTCTGAGCACAGAAGAAGTTATCAGGGACCTGGGGACCCAGGTTGACAGTAGCCTGTCATTCGACACCCATGTAGCTAAAGTAGTTAGGAAGACCTTCTACATTGCCCACCTTATCATGAAGGGATTCACATCTAGATCAAGGGAGGTCATAGTCTCCTATACTCGTCACTCATCAGACCAATGATTGAGTACAATGCCCCATTCGGAATGTATCTGACCCGACACTTGCAGCAGCTGGAGAGGCCACAAAAGTTCCTCACCAAAAGGATAAAGGGTCTCAAAATCTGTCCTATGCTGCCCGACTGAAAGAACTCCAGCTCTATTCAGTCGCTTACCGCTTGCTCAGAGGTGACCTTTGTCTGACATACAAGGCCATGTCTAACCCAGATTTGATGAATATGCTTCACCTCAAAAATCTAGATCCGTCAGAGCCACAAGGCGGGAGACTTAAACCTCGACACGGCTATTAATAGGACGTGCTGGAGGGATAGATTCATCACCCAAAGACTCCCTATGCTGTGGAACAAAATCCCGGTATATGTGAGGCAGAGCACCTCGCTGGCCTTGTTCAAGAGAAATCTTGACCAATGGATGGGAGATCGCAGATATACTCCAGGGATTACCTCAGTGTCACTGCTAGACAGAGGCACAGCAAAATAATGGGTATAGTTCCCCATACAAAAGGGGTGGCGTAAGCCACAAAACTATGGGCTAGGCTTATAAATGCCCTCGGGCTGATAGCCTAGTATGAACCTATGAACCTATAAGATTTTTTTTTTGGTTTCTTTTTAACAGGAAAGTTGGGTCAAATACATTTATTAATGGGAACAGCAATTTTCCCAGAGAGGGGCACAGCATTCTAGCTAAGCAGGGGCAGTAATTGTGCTTCATTTAGCCAAGATTCTACTGGGGTAAAGACATTTTGAGTTATTTGCAGAAGATTTTGCATGTTGCTAGATGAGGATATGATAGCAGAATCGTCTGTGTATTGGATTAATGTGCTATGTAGGGATGCAGAGTGTATGTTATTGATGAGGATGTTGAATAGGAGGGGTCCAAGTATGGACTTGCAGGACTCTGGTTTTGTTAGTCTGATATTGTGATAGGTAGCCTTGCCATTTAACACATTGTTGTCTATTGGCTAGATAACTGCAGAACCAATGTTCGGAGGGTTGTGAACATCCTACTGCAGAAAGTTGCTGCAGAAGTTTGTCATGTGATACTGTGTCAAAGGCTTTAGACAGATCTAATAGTATTATGGAGGTTAACTGCCTCAAGTCCCTGGCTTTGTTTACTATATCAGTAAAGGAGATGAGGGCAGCTGTTGTGCTGTGTACAGGCCTAAAACCACATTGAGTGGGGGTAAGAAGGTTATTATGGATGAGGTAGTTTAGTAATTGCAAGTGCATGCATTTTTCAAGCAATGTTGATAGAGGGGATAGTATAGACATGGGTTAGAGTTTGTTTAATTTGCCTCCTTTATGAAGAGGGGTTATTATGGATCTTTTCCAAAGGTCTGGAACTTGGGATTCTTTGATGGATCAACTGATAAGTATGCTGACAGGATAAGCAATAAATTCAGATGCTAGTTTTAAGTATTCTAATGGGAGACTATCAGAGGAAGCAGAAGAAGGTTTCAGTTTGAGAAGTTGTTAACATATTAGTGTAGTGCTTACTGTGTGTAGAAAGAAGGGGGGAAAGTGAGTATTAGGTGTTGATGTATTTTGGTTAGAGGGGAAAGGTTGTGTTGATTTTAGTGGGTGTTTGGGAGTAGGGTGAAACTCTGTGGAGTTGGAACATATGACTAAATCAGCTATGCTGTCAATAAAATGGAAATTAAACATATTAGCCACTTCTACTGGTATTTTGTCTGTGGTTGGTGATGGATTTTGAGTGGACCCCAGGGTAAGGAGTCTAGGGATAATATATTTAGTATGGACACGTTGAGAAAGATTTTAATATACTATTAAAGAGGTCGAGTAAAGTTTGTTAGGTTTCTGGATGTTTTGTAGGTGTGTGTTTTGGGTTTATGTTGGGTGGATCTACAAGTGTATGGCGGGTAGGTGTTCACTTAAGTAAATATAAAGTGTATTGGAATTTGAGTATTTGTGGCGGTCAGTGACAAGGATCCAATCAAGGATGGAGCTAAGGTTATTACTGTTTTTTATTCTAGTGGGGGTGGTGAAGAGTTGTCTAAAGTCGTAGAGGTTGGGGCTGTTTGTTGGGAAGTCAGTGGATAGGTGTTGCCAGTTAATATTGACATCACCCATAATTAATTTTGCACTGGAGATGTTTTCAAATATCCAGGAAAGAATGCCTTCTAGTATAGGGAATGTTTTTGCCTGGAGGTATGTAAAGTACTGCAATACAAAGATGTTTGCTGCCATTTATTTTTAATGATGCAATAAGAATTTCAGCATTACTAAATGTGGGAACTGGTTTGGAGAGAGGTAGAAATGTATATGTACTAGGATACATTAATGATACTCCAGCTTTTTACTGATTCTATCAGTTCTTAGAATGATAAATGCTGGTGGCAGAATTAATTTCAGTGTCTTTGATGTGTGGTTTTAAGCAAGTTTCAGTAACAGCTAATATATCTGGGAAATATTGTGTTAGCCACGAATGAAATGTGGTTATTTTGTTGCAAATGCTATGTATCATAAAAAATCCAGACTAAGGCACAAAAACATGGCAGAATTTTTTTTTAAACTGTAAAAGTTTAGTAAAACAAAAAACAATGACAGCACTTTCACACAAAGTGCTTCTTGGTCTGAAGAAGCACTTTGTATGAAA
This sequence comes from Protopterus annectens, assembly GCF_019279795.1. Classification (NCBI taxonomy): domain Eukaryota; kingdom Metazoa; phylum Chordata; order Ceratodontiformes; family Protopteridae; genus Protopterus; species Protopterus annectens. Next base: position 994,602,638 of record NC_056746.1, on the reverse strand, counting down.
GCACTAACTGTCATTGCTTTTTGTTTTATTAAACTTTTACAATTAAATAATTTTGCCATGTTTTTGTGCCTTAAGCTGGACTTTTTTTACTTTATATTTGCTTTACTCCTAGCACACTTTCTTAAGGATTATTCTATTTTTTATGCAAATGCTATGTTTGTTTAATGTGACTAGTAGCAATTTTTTTGAGAGAGGAGATTGAGAGTTGAAGAAGTTCTGAGGGCGTCCAAGATTGGGGTGGATGTCACCACATTGACTTAAGTTGTTGAGATGAGGTGGGTATTGATTGTTGTAGGAGAGTATTTTACACAAATGTGTGGTGCAATATACTTGTGAGATGGGTTCTACAGAGGAAGAGAGAATTTCTCACTTTGAAAAGTATATAATGTTTGGCTCTATTAGGCTAAGTGACATGTTTGAGAAGCTGTGGGCATGTTTTTCATACAGAGTTAGAGAAGTGTCTGAGCTTGGGGCTAAACTGATTTTTGAGAGTTTGAGGGAGTGGTATGAGTTAATAATATTAGGGCTGTGGATTTGATTATGGTGAGGCTGCTGATAATTTTAAGCTGTGGCACTATGTGGTTTTTAAGATAAGGGAATAATAGAAATGGAAAAATTAAGTTGTGTGTGAGATACAATACAGGTTAGTGTGTAGGTGTAGGAGAAGCAATGTCTGGTTTGTATTTAAGTAATGTGTGCAGTAAGAGTTAGAATAGTTAGGTAGGGGATTATTTCTAGAAGTGTGGGATGGATAGAGATTGGTTAGTGATTAATTAGGGGATGAGTTTTGGAGTGAATAAATATAACTGAAGTAGGTGTGGATGTGAATGGGGGTAGGGTAGGGGAGCAGAATGAAGCAATGGCAAAGCAAGGGCAAACAGATTGGGGAATGGCCCAGGTCACGATGATTCTTAGAAAAACAATCAGTAAGGAGTTCAAAAAAAACTTTTCTTTGTCTAGTTTTTTATGCACAAAGCTAAGGGAGAGAGTCTGTTATAGTTTTTAATACAGTGGGATATAATGGTAAAAAGAGTGAAGTAAGCTGGAAGAGATACTATTTTCCAAAGGTAGTGTGGAAAGAGTCACTGAGATAGTGCAATCTCTACTGAAAAGACACTGCTAGCTGTAATAATGAGGGACTGCAAACAGATTTTTATCCAGTATAGGGCCATACAATTTAGTGGGAATGTAGGGATATAGTAGTAAGCCACGGTGATGTGCGATACTTAGTCACAGACTAAAATGGTACCGCTATTGTCAAGAAATACACGCATAGTTTATTTTGCAAAATTGAGCCTCAAGGAGTTATGTTAAGGCAGGTTGTGTGTGTACTTTGGAGTTCCTTGTAATGGGATAGATTCTTTAGTGAAGTGAGGCTTCAGGTTTAAATCTAAAAAAAAATGGGAGAACAGGGAGGGAAGTATAAGTAACAAACAAATAATAATCAATGCCCAACAGGGTGCAGTTTGGGGAGTAGAATAGTGGAAGAGAATGGGAGTGCAGGTTGAGACAGTGGGTGTATGAGGAAGTATTAGATGAATTATAGACCCTAAGCATGAGTGCAGGGTTTTAAGTATTGGTAGAGACAGTGTTAGCGAAATATCAGATGGAAAAGTGGTTAGGACGTAAGATACAAAGAAGTGAAATTGAGACAAAAAACATAAATGTGCAGTTAATGGGTGACTACAACACTTAATAGGAAAATTCAGCAACAATTGTAGTCATAAAAAATTAAACAGTTGCAACAAACGTAGTTCTACAATGCAATACAAGCTTCCTAATATACTCAAGACACAATTAAGAGCAGCTCTCATTAGCTTATAAATTATTAAAGACAACACGAGAAATTCTAGTGAAGCAGCACTCCTTTCTACAAGAATCTGCAACACTAAGTTAGCTTACAAAATGATTAGAGGCAACACAAGAGAAATTCTAGCGATGTAGCAATTGTTTTTACAAGAATTCGCAACACTAAGGATGGGTGAATACCGCACAGAATGCAAGACTAACCAGATAAAACAGTAAGAGTCTTCATGTAGATAACTGTGCCTAAGTTAACAAATAATAGCTCAGGTTTTGTTAAGATCACAGTATATACTGTCAAGAATTTGTATGCAATATATATTTTATTTTTTAATATGCTTCACCTCAAAAATCTAGATCCCAAGTCAGAGCCACAAGAGGCGGAGACTTAGAAACCTCGACCACTGGCTTCATTAATAGGGCGTGCTGGAGGGATAGATTCATCACCCAAAGACTCCTATACTGTGGAACAAAATCCCGGTATATGTGAGGCAGAAGGCACCTGCTGGCCTTGTTCAAGAGAAATCTTGACCAATGGATAGGAGATGCACTGAATGCTCTCAGGGATTACCTCAGTGTCACGCACACTGCTAGACAGAGGCACAGCAAAATAATGGGTATAGTTCCCCATACAAAGGGGTGGCGTAAGCCACAAAGACTATGGGCTAGGCATAAATGCCCTGGACTGATAGCCTAGTATGAACCTATGAACCTATAAGATTTTTTTTTTGGTTTCTTTTTAACAGGAAAGTTGGGTCAAATACATTTATTAATGGGAGCAGCAATTTTCCCAGAGAGGGGCACAGCATTCTAGCTAAGCAGGGGCAGTAATTGTGCTTCATTTAGCCAAGATTCTACTGGGGTAAAGACATTTTGAGTTATTTGCAGAAGATTTTGCATGTTGCTAGATGAGGATATGATAGCAGAATTGTCTGTGTACTGGATTAATGTGCTATGTAGGGATGCAGAGTGTATGTTATTGATGAGGATGTTGAATAGGAGGGGTCCAAGTATGGACTTGCAGGACTCTGGTTTTGTTAGTCTGATATTGTGATAGGTAGCCTTGCCATTTAACACATTGTTGTCTATTGGCTAGATAACTGCAGAACCAATGTTCGGAGGGTTGTGAACATCCTACTGTAGAAAGGTGCTGCAGAAGTTTGTCATGTGATACTGTGTCAAAGGCTTTAGACAGATCTAATAGTATTATGGAGGTTAACTGCTTCAAGTCCCTGGCTTTGTTTACTATATCAGTAAAGGAGATGAGGGCAGCTGTTGTGCTGTGTACAGGCCTAAAACCACATTGAGTGGGGGTAAGAAGGTTATTATGGATGAGATAGTTTAGTAATTGCAAGTGCATGCATTTTTCAAGCAATGTTGATAGAGGGGATAGTATAGACATGGGTCAGAGTTTGTTTAATTTGCCTCCTTTATGAAGAGGGGTTATTATGGATCTTTTCCAAAGGTCTGGAACTTGGGATTCTTTGATGGATCAACTGATAAGTATGCTGACAGGATAAGCAATAAATTCAGATGCTAGTTTTAAGTATTCTAATGGGAGACTATCAGAGGAAGCAGAAGAAGGTTTCAGTTTGAGAAGTTGTTAACATATTAGTGTAGTGCTTACTGTGTGTAGAAAGAAGGGGGGAAATTGAGTATTAGGTGTTGATGTATTTTGGTTAGGGGGGAAAGGTTGTGTTGATTTTAGTGGGTGGTTGGGAGTAGGGTGAAACTCTGTGGAGTTGGAACATATGACTAAATCAGCTATGCTGTCAATAAAATGGAAATTAAACATATTAGCCACTTCTACTGGTATTTTGTCTGTGGTTGGTGATGGATTTTGAGTGGACCCCAGGGTAAGGAGTCTAGGGATAATATATTTACTATGGACACGTTGATAAAGATTTTAATATACTATTAAAGAGGTCGAGTAAAGTTTGTTAGGTTTCTGGATGTTTTGTAGGTGTGTGTTTTGGGTTTATGTTGGGTGGATCTACAAGTGTATGGCGGGTAGGTGTTCACTTAAGTAAATATAAAGTGTATTGGAATTTGAGTATTTGTGGCGGTCAGTGACAAGGATCCAATCAAGGATGGAGCTAAGGTTATTACTGTTTTTTATTCTAGTGGGGGTGGTGAAGAGTTGTCTAAAGTCGTAGAGGTTGGGGCTGTTTGTTGGGAAGTCAGTGGATAGGTGTTGCCAGTTAATATTGACATCACCCATAATTACTTTTGCACTGGAGATGTTTTCAAATATCCAGGAAAGAATGCCTTCTGGTATAGGGAATGTTTTTGCCTGGAGGTATGTAAAGTACTGCAATACAAAGATGTTTGCTGCCATTTATTTTTAATGATGCAATAAGAATTTCAGCATTACTAAATGTGGGAACTGGTTTGGAGAGAGGTAGAAATGTATATGTACTAGGATACATTAATGATACTCCAGCTTTTTACTGATTCTATCAGTTCTTAGAATGGTAAATGCTGGTGGCAGAATTAATTTCAGTGTCTTTGATGTGTGGTTTTAAGCAGGTTTCAGTAACAGCTAATATATCTGGGAAATATTGTGTTCGCCACGAATGAAATGTGGTTATTTTGTTGCAAATGCTATGTATCATAAAAAATCCAGACTAAGGCACAAAAACACGGCAGAATTTATTTTAAAACTGTAAAAGTTTAGTAAAACAAAAAACAATGACAGCACTTTCACACAAAGTGCTTCTTGGTCTGAAGAAGCACTTTGTATGAAAGCACTAACTGTCATTGCTTTTTGTTTTATTAAACTTTTACAATTTTAAAAATAATTTTGCCATGTTTTTGTGCCTTAAGCTGGACTTTTTTTACTTTATATTTACTTTACTCCTAGCACACTTTCTTAAGGATTATTCTATTTTTTATGCAAATGCTATGTTTGTTTAATGTGACTAGTAGCAATTTTTTTGAGAGAGGAGATTGAGAGTTGAAGAAGTTCTGAGGGCGTCCAAGATTGGGGTGGATGTCACCACATTGACTTAAGTTGTTGAGATGAGGTGGGTATTGATTGTTGTAGGAGAGTATTTTACACAAATGTGTGGTGCGATATACTTGTGAGATGGGTTCTACAGAGGAAGAGAGAATTTCTCACTTTGAAAAGTATATAATGTTTGGCTCTATTAGGCTAAGTGACATGTTTGAGAAGCTGTGGACATGTTTTTCATACAGAGTTAGAGAAGTGTCTGAGCTTGGGCCTAAACTGATTTTTGAGAGTTTGAGGGAGTGGTATGAGTTAATAATATTAGGACTGTGGATATGATTATGGTGAGGCTGCTGATAATTTTAAGCTGTGGCACTATGTGGTTTTTAAGATAAGGGAATAATAGAAATGGAAAAATTAAGTTGTGTGCGAGATACAATACAGGTTAGTGTGTAGGTGTAGGAGAAGCAATGCCTGGTTAGTATTTAAGTAATGTGTGCAGTAAGAGTTAGAATAGTTAGGTAGGGGATTATTTCTAGAAGTGTGGGATGGATAGAGATTGGTTAGTGATTAATTAGGGGAGGAGTTTTGGAGTGAATAAATATAACTGAAGTAGGTGTGGATGTGAATGGGGGTAGGGTAGGGGAGCAGAATGAAGCAATGGCAAAGCAAGGGCAAACAGATTGGGGAATGGCCCAGGTCACAATGATTCTTAGAAAAACAATCAGTAAGGAGTTCAAAAAAAACTTTTCTTTGTCTAGTTTTTTATGCACAAAGCTAAGGGAGAGAGTCTGTTATAGTTTTTAATACAGTGGGATATAATGGGAAAAAGAGTGAAGTAAGCTGGAAGAGATACTATTTTCCAAAGGTAGTGTGGAAAGAGTCACTGAGATAGTGCAATCTCTACTGAAAAGACACTGCTAGCTGTAATAATGAGGGACTGCAAAACAGATTTTTATCCGAAGTATAGGGCCATACAATTTAGTGGGAATGTAGGGATATAGTAGTAAGCCACGGTGATGTGCGATACTTAGTCACAGACTAAAATGGTACCGCTATTGTCAAGAAATACACGCATAGTTTATTTTGCAAAAATTGAGCCTCAAGGAGTTATGTTAAGGCAGGTTGTGTGTACTTTGGAGTTCCTTGTAATGGGATAGATTCTTTAGTGAAGTGAGGCTTCAGGTTTAAATCTAAAAAAAAATGGGAGAACAGGGAGGGAAGTATAAGTAACAAACAAATAATAATCAATGCCCAACAGGGGTGCAGTTTGGGGAGTAGAATAGTGGAAGAGAATGGGAGTGCAGGTTGAGACAGTGGGTGTATGAGGAAGTAGTAGATGAATTATAGACCCTAAGCATGAGTGCAGGGTTTTAAGTATTGGTAGAGACAGTGTTAGCGAAATATCAGATGGAAAAGTGGTTAGGACGTAAGATACAAAGAAGTGAAATTGAGACAAAAAACATAAATGTGCAGTTAATGGGTGACTACAACACTTAATAGGAAAATTCAGCAACAATTGTAGTCATAAAAAATTAAACAGTTGCAACAAACGTAGTTCTACAATGCAATACAAGCTTCCTAATATACTCAAGACACAATTAAGAGCAGCTCTCATTAGCTTATAAATTATTAAAGACAACACGAGAAATTCTAGTGAAGCAGCACTCCTTTCTACAAGAATCTGCAACACTAAGTTAGCTTACAAAATGATTAGAGGCAACACAAGAGAAATTCTAGCAATGTAGCAATTGTTTTTACAAGAATTCGCAACACTAAGGATGGGTGAATACCGCACAGAATGCAAGACTAACCAGATAAAACAGTAAGAGTCTTCATGTAGATAACTGTGCCTAAGTTAACAAATAATAGCTCACGTTTTGTTAAGATCACAGTATATACTGTCAAGAACCCTTGCTGTACTGGCAACCTGAGTGCAAAGTAAATCTTTGAAAAACAAATTAAACATGAGCTAGTTCTAAAACTAGAATTAGAAAGAGGTGTGTGTGTATATATATATATATATATATATATATATATATATATATATAGAGAGAGAGAGAGAGAGAGTAAAATAAGTACCTTGTAACAGTAAACCATAACAATCAAGTAAAAAGTGTCTCATAATTAATGATTGCACAACACAGGTGGTCTGATGGGCTAGGAGAAAAATAAAGATGGCACGGGACACTACTTACGTTTTTGAATGTCGAAAAGGCTCATGGTAGGCAGGAGGTGTCCATACACATTAGATTTTACCTCTACCCATTGGGAGTCCAGAATCAGTTAAACTAGTGCCTTGCCCTGGTCTCGGCAATTCTTACAAAAACAATCAATCAGTAAACAGTTTAAAATGCTTTTCTTTGGCTAGTTTTTATGCACAAAGCTATAGGGGAGGGGCTGTTAAAGTTTGTAATAAAGTTGAATATAATGGGGAAAATAGTGAAGTAAGCTGGTGGTGCTACTATTTACCAAAAGTAGCATAGAGAGGGTAATTTGAGATAGTGGGATTGCTACTGAAAAGACACTGCTAACTTTAATAATGAGGGATGGACTGCAAAACAGATCTTTATTGGGAGTATAGGGCCATACAATTTAGCGGGAACAGGTGGGAGAGTAATAGTAAGCCACAGAGATGTGAGGTTAATAGTTACAGACTAAAATGGTACAGTTGTTGTCAAGAAATACATACACAGTTTATTCAGCAGACACTGAGCCTTGAGGAGTTATATTAAGGCAGGCTGTGTGTACTTTGGAGTTCCTTGTAATGGGAAGGATGCTTTCGTGAAGGGTGGCTTCAGGTTTAAATATAGTTTATTTTGCTGAAATTGAGTCTTGAGGAGTTATGTTAAGGCAGGCTGTGTGTACTTTGGAGTTCCTTGTAATGGGAAGGATGCTTTTGTGAAGGGAGGCTTCAGGTTTGAATACAGTTTATTTTGGAAAAATTGAGCCTCGAGGAGTTATGTTAAGACAGTTTGTGTGTACTTTGGAGTTCCTTGTAAAGGGAAGGATGATTTTGTGAAGGGAGGCTTCAGGTTTAAATCTTGTAACAGTAAACATAACAATTAGGTAAAGTGTCTCATAGCTAACAATTGCACAACACCGGTGGTCTGATGGGTTGGGACAAAAGTAAATATTGCTCAGAATTAAAGAGAGTAAATATTGCACTTATAAACATAGAAAGCTGCCAGAACAGCAGGATTTGTATAAGTCTGAAACTCAAATGGCTGTCATTATTTAGTGTAGTTTGCAAGAAAAACATAAATTTTATGAGGAAAACACAAAAAAAATGAGGCAAAAATTTAGATGGTTGAGAGGTGTGGCTGTTATATCCTTAGGAGTATATAAGCCATATAGCTAAGGCTACTGCAACAATGATCAATTTGATGAACATGAAAAGTTACTGACTGCAGTATACAAGGCAAAATAGTTTTAAAACACATTCACAGGTGAACAGTTGTTTCTATCACTCAATGGATGTGTCTCCAGAAAAGGAGAGAAAATGGTTGTTAGACAGATAAGGTCCTCCCAAAGTCAGCTTCATGATGTAGAGAGATGGAGCTTTGATTATGCCCCAGATGGTTAGGTTCAAGTAGCTGCTCGTGTATTGGGAGAGAAATAGAAATGGCTTAGTGGTTAAGCGCTTTGACTATGGTGTACAGGGTCCTGGGTTCAAGTCTTGGGACTGACATTTTACAACTCAAATGGTGTCGTGGTACATTGCTCTGACTATAGTGTACAGGGTCCTGGGTTTGAGACTTGGCAGCGCTGATTGAGCTGAGTTGGCCCAGTTGGCCAATGCACTATGCTGTAGCTCAGAGGGTACTGGGTTCAAGACTTGGCAAAGATGATTATTTACCCTACAGAAAGGCCTCAGTGAGACCAATGACTGGTGTCAAAACCATGGCCTTAAGCTCAATGACAAAAAACATGTCGTCATCCTCTTTGGAAAAAACCCAGTTCCCATGAATTACCACACCAATGGTAGTCCACTGAACACAGAAGGTGTTAGAAGAGATCTGGGAACACAGGTTGACACCATCCTCTCTACTGACCACCACATTGCCACTGTGGTCATAAAGTCCTTCTATGTGGCACATCTCATTATTAAGGGTTTTTCATCCAGGAAGAAAGAGGTCATGGTTTCCCTCTACTCTTCCCTCATTAGGCCAATCATTGAGTACAATGCCCCATTTGGCATGTACCTCACTAAACACCTGCAACAACTTGAGAGACTGCAAAAGTACCTCACAAAGAGGATCCTAGGCCTTAAACATTTGTCCTATATGGACAGACTAAAAAAACTCCAACTATTCTCTGTCTCATATCACCTAATTAGAGGCAATCTCTGCTCGACTTACAAAGCCATGTCTGACCCAGCTCTGTTAGAAATGTTGCATCTAAAGAAATCATAATCCCTCCGCACCACACGCTCCAGAGACCTCAACCTCATTACCACAATCAACAGAACATGCTGGAGGGACAGGTTCATAACTCAGAGACTGCCCATGCTATGGAATAGACTTCCCATACATGTCAAGGAGAGCACCTCACTGGCTCTCTTCGAGAGAAATCTTGATGAGTGGATGGGAAATAGAGTTCACCCCAGGGATCACTCCAGTGGCTTTACTCGACAGAGGCACTGGGAACTATGGTCGGGTGGCACAATGCCAGGGTAATCCTATGGGCTATGCTTGTAAAGGCTCCAGGGCCATTAGCCTAGTACATACCTATGAAGCTATGAAAGGGACTGAGCAGCCTAGGATAATTTATTCTTTGTAGGGGCAGTCAGTTAAAGTCCCACTACCACTACAGGAGTACTATTTAGGAGAAGGACTAGTACTGCACTGCAAAGTGACTCAGGAGGAGGTGGAAGTGTGCTTAGCCAAAACTGCACACATATAAATCAATTTATTTTATTTACTCTGTGGTGACCCCTAACCAGGAAAAGCCCAAAGACACAAACAAACAAACTTTACATTTGATAACCAGGAAGGTCCAACTGGGAGCACGTTGTTTTTCAGCGAAGACACAGGGAGTAAAGCTCCACATGAAAAAAAATACAAACACAAGTAAGTCAACAGTTTACAGATCAAATACAGGTACATTTAGATTATATACAGAAGACTTAAAATATAGGTGGGTAAATTAAGTTGAATCACAGAAAGCATATGCTAGGAAGTACATATAGCAACAGTTAAAAGACAGACAATACAACCTAAGTTGGAGAAATAATATAGACCTCATAATAATTGAGTTCATTCAGTCAAATAAAAGTAGCTAATACTTAAGCTGTGATGAAAATGAGCAGTAGGGGAGAAACTAAGACCCTGTAGAGATGATAGTAAAACTGCAGCAGTAGTTGAGAGTAGGTTGGATAGGTTACTGAGTAGAGGGTAAGACTAACCAGCACTAGTACAGGAACACAGCCAAGTGTGTTTTTAGTAGTTTTTTTTAAACTGTACTAAAGAAAAATGGGGTGTTATATGGGTGGGTAACATGTTCCATATTTTTGGAATGAAATTAGAGAAGAGGGATTAAGTCAAGCATTGCTAATATGGTGAAGTACGCTTTCACTGCAGCTCAACGTAGCCAAGCACTCTACAGTGTCTCCTGGCATACTAAGAAGGCATTATGAGCACTAGAAATTTCTGAGCCTCACAATGAATAATGGATGCAGTCCCAAGCTTTCAAATCACCCTCCTTGTATCTTTTAATGCCAGAAGTGAGGAGGAACAAATGAATTAAAAGGGTAGGTTGAGTAATGAAGATGAAGATGGAGAGCATTAAGTTGTTATTGGAAAGGGTACAGGAGGAGAGGTCAAAGGAGCAGGTTTGGGAAGGAATTAAAAGGCTTAATTAATTACAATTGTTATTCGGGTAAGTGAGCTAGACTGTGGTACTCCTTTAGTCACAGCTCTGCCATACTAGCAAAAACATTCAGTTATAGATGGTTGCCAAACTCCGTCACATGTAATCATATAATACATTCTAAAGAAAGTTAGCATTTATAGGTGCTTTTGTAGAGAATGTGTAAAGCAAGGGTACTACACTTAGTGTTATCATTAGTTCTTAAACTAGCTTACATTCCCAGCTTTAACAGAAGTTATAAACACACCAAGTGACCTCACTAAAGAATAACGGGGTGGGACTTATGTGTAGGTCTGAAGGAATGGTAAGGAGACGAGAGTATAGACAAGTTGGGGAAAATTAGGTGATTAATAAATCTAAGTAAAAAAATAATACAAAAGAATTTAAAAATGCAAACAGATTGCAATGAATGTTAACAGATGGAATACCATGCTCTGTTAAAATAAAAAAATGTAGTTTTGACTACACACTGCTGCCTAACCATTATAAAAAGTCTGGTCTGTACATTTTTGTCATCTAGAGGAAACCCAACGAGGGGCAGCAATGTTGTGGGTTTTCATAAGTGGAGCTTTATGGTAATAAGGCTTGGTTGTTATATGATGGAAGCAGAGTAGGGAAAGGAGGTTATAAACAAGGTGAAACGAGAACAGAAAAAAATATATATACGAGGCTGCGTGCAATTCTACTGATAAAACAGCACCTGATTAGGAGGTCTTAAGAGTTTTAAGTCCTTATCTCATCTGCTTTATAGTTTTCCCAAGGTAAAAATAACTGATGATAAAAACATTTCACCACAATATTACTATCTTGAGTAATATAAAACTGAGATTATAAAAACCTTGTAGAGTTATTTATGTCAAAAAGGAACCAACAAACTGTCCTGTAATACAACACAAGTAACTGCCAAGATATGACTAAATACAGAAGGTGTGCAATGAAGGTTTACTACCTTGTAATGCAGTCTGCTTCAACTTCTCTGGACATCAGATACTTTATTTCTATTAGTGAAAATATAAGATAGAAAATAACAAACAGAAAAATCACCTTCAGAGGCTGCATTCAAAATGAAGTGTAAATGCTGACCAGATTCCTCCCTTGTTATCTGCAGTGACATGGTAACTAGTCTGCATGCTTGATAAGTCTGGGTATGTGGGTTACTCAGAAATGGATCATTATCAGCCATTACCCAGAGTATAAGGTACCAAAATACAGCTTCTTGGTATAGACAACCAATAAAAGTGAAGTCCTGAAAAATTCAGTTTCCTTCAGAGGCAAATAAATGTACCCTGCTGTATGTAACTAGGCTACTCATTTCAGTTACATGATACACACACACACACACACACACACACACACACACACACACACACTATCAAAGATGGCATCCTATGACAGTTACCATGTTTATGTACTACACGACTAAGTTCCCTTTCTGCATACCAGCTACGTAGCAAAGAAAACATTAATTAAATACATCAGACATTATTACACATGTAGAGGTATGATATTTATATTACTTCCAGAGTGGAGATAACAAAATTAACCACAGATACATAGCCATTATGCATACTCAAGTAAACTCCCCCAATGAATGGCATGCTAGCAGTACACCAGTAATAATAGCATGTATAATTTTACTTTGTGTATGCCATCAGTAACCATTTGAAATGCACAAGACTGTCACAATTATCTTCCAAATAAGATGAAATGAAAATTATTCACAGAATATTTGTTCAGTTTGTAATGAACTAGGAAATTCTTTAGTAAGTTGTCATTGCATTCTGTTTGTTAAAAGCTAACCTTAAAGTTTACATTGTGGATGACATTATTTGACATCTATCAGGAAACAATTTTTGAGAAATTATAACTTGTCTGGCTATCTTACGCATTTGCAGCATGCATATCTGTAGTCATACAATTTGTTCTCTCCTGGACCATTACCCTGCTGTGGTGAAGAGGCTTGTGTATCTTGGTGCAGCTATGAACTATACCATGTCAGGCCACCCAAGATGGGCGGGTCATTACAGAGAGATCAGACAAAATATGATCCAGTGGAAAAGGCATTGGCAAGCCATTCCAGCATTTTATGCCAAGAAAGCTCCATGTTCAAAGCAACTACAAGCATGTCAAAATGACACTGGAGAGTGAGACCCTTAGATCTAAATGTATCAGGCATACTACCAGGGAAGAGCAGAGGAAAACTACAAGCATTTCTAGAGGTAAACAAATGGGTTAAAGCCAAAAGGAAGTCTATCTGCTGAGGTGGTCAGAGACGAAAGGAAAATTCAGTGCTGCAAAGAATTGTATACCACTGGAACCTAGACAGTAAGGATTAATAAATAAGGTAAATTTGATGTGGTTAAGGCTGAGATGACAGTTATAAACATTGACATCTTGGGAATTACTAAACTAAAATGGGCTGGAATGGGCCATTTTATATTGGATTATCATAATATTTTCTACTGTGGACAAGAATCTTTCTGATGAAACGGAATAGCCATCATGGTTAATAAAATGGAGAAAAAAAATCAGTGCTTGGCTACAACCCAAAAAATGATAGAATTAGCTCAAGCTACAAGGCAACCTAGTCAACAATGGAGTGAAACAAGTCTGTGTCCAGCTACTGATGCTGAAGAAGAGGAGATTGATCAGTTTTATGAGAATAGGCAGCAACTTTTTTTTGAAATAACACCAAAAAAAAGATTATACCTTCATTATAGCTGGTTAGAATGCTAAAGTTGGTAGTACAGCTGGAATAATGCATAGGAAATGAAGCAGGACATAATTTCGTAGACATCTGTCAAGATAATTCCCTAGTCATAGCAAACACGTTCTTTCAACAGCCTAAGAGAAATGGCTTCACACATGGACATCACCAGATGGTAAGTATTGAAATCAGACTGACTATATAGTTTACAGTCAGAAAGTGAAGAGTTCTATAAAGTCAGCAAAACAAGACCTGGCAATGAATGTGGCTCAGACCATCAGCTTTTTATTGCTAAGTTTAGAATTAAATTAAAGAAAACAAGAAAAAGGTCCAAGTCAGGGAGATACGAGCTCAACAATATTCCACATGAATATATACTAGCGATAAAGAATATATTTAAGGGATTATTCCTGGCAGACAGATTACCTGAAGAACTATGGGCAGATATTTGGGATATTGTGCAGAAAGTGGTAACTGAACTATTTTGAATAGAAAGAGGATTAAGAAAACAAAATGGATGTCCATGGAGGCTTTAAACTTGGCAGAGAAACGGAGACCAAAAGGCAATAATGATGGGAAATATGCCAAACCAAATACAGAGTTTCAGTGAATAGCAAGAAAAGATAAGGACACATATTTAAATGAACAGTGCAAAGAAATGTAAGAAGACAACATAATGTGAAAGACAAGAAATCTGCTCAAGAAGATTGGAGATATGAAGGGAAACGTCCAAGTAACAATGGGCATGATAACATACAAAGATGGGAGGGACCTAACAGAAGGGGAAGATATTAAGAAAAGGTGGCAGCAATGCAGAGATGAACTGTACAAGAAGAACCTCCAACATCACTGACACATATAGTGGTGTTCCCTAATGTAGAACCAAACATCCTGTGCAGTGAGGTTAAATGAGCCCACAAATGCCTTATTAAAAACAAAGCTGCAGGAAGTGATGAAATTCTCATTAAAATGATGTTGTTACAATGCTGCATGGAATTTGGCAGCAAATTTGGACAACAATACAGTGGCCATTAGAATGGAAAAGATCTGTTTCTATACCAATACCAAAAAAATGCAATGTTGAAGAAAGTGCGGTTGCACAAGTTCCATTTCCCTGTAACAGTAGCCTGTCTATGAGGGTGAAGGACCAAGGACCAGTCACCTGGCAGGACAAGAAAAGCCCTTTCCACTTGCAGAAAAGACTATTTCAGTTTTCTGGAGTCCAACAGGAACAGCAGATGGAAACACAAGCTTTGCAAACACCTACTGCACCAAACCATACATCACACACACACAAACACACACACACACACACACACACACACACACACACACACACACACACACACACACACACACACTCACACTGCCTTACTGGCATATTGGTAGATTCCAAAAGCTTATAAAACCTGGGATGAGGACGAATAAGGGTCCAGGAGCCTCTGGAGAACAGTACTTGCAAAGCTTGCAATGGATCTAGAAAAAGCAACCAATTTAGAGTGCTTTGTGATGGTATGGACGGAGGACCAAGTTGTTGTCCCTAGAATACTTTTAGAGTCCACTCCTTTCAAATATGCAACTGAAGAGGAAAAGGCCCTGGTAGAATGTGCCTTTACCTTGTCTGGATTCATTTTGCCATAGTTTGGGTAAAAAAAAAAAAAAAACATAAAAGAAGGAATTAAACAAATTTAGGTTCATAGGTAGGTACTAGGCTATCTGCCAGAGGGCATTTATAAGCCTAGCCAGAGTGTGTCAGCTTTCACCACCCCATAGATTAATTAACTAAGCCTCTGTCAAGAAGAGCCAATGAAGTAATCCCAGGGGTGTATTTTCTGTTACCCAACCACTCGTCAAGGTTTCTCTTTAAGAGTGTTAGTGAGGGGCTCTGCCTAATGTAGTTAGGAATTTTGTTCCAAAGCATGGGAAGTCTCTGTAACAGGAATCTATCCCTCCAGCATGTTCTATTTATTGTTGTGGTGAGGTTTAGCTCACTAGAGTGAGTGGCTCGCAGTAACTTGGATTTCTTTAGGTGGATCATGTCCATCAATTCTGAGTTGGACATGGCTTTGTAAGTCAGGCAGAGATCATCTCTGAGTAAGCGATATGCGACTGAGTACAGCTGGAGTTTTTCCAGTCTGGCTGCATAGGACATATGTTTGAGGCCAGTAATCCTCTTGGTGAGGTACGTTTGTGGTCTTTACAGCTGTTGGAAGTGTCTTGTGAGGTACATCCCAAATGGGGCATTATACTCTATGATGGGTCTGATGAGTGACGAGTAGAGGGGCACTATAACCTCTTTATTTCTTGATGCGAACCCTTTAGTAATTAGATGGGCTACATAGAAGGTTTTCCCAACTACTTTGGCAATATAATTGTCAAAGGAGAGATTATTCTCTACCTGTGTCCCCAGATCTCTTATTACCTCTTCTGTATTAAGGGGGCTGCCACCTATGTGGTAATTCATGGATGTTTTGTTTTCCCAAACGGGATGACTATGCATGTTTTGGCATTTAGCTTGAGACCAAGACTTTGACACTAGGTGTCCATTTCAATAAGGCCTTTTTGGAGAATGTCCGTGTCAGCCGGAGAATCAATTATGGCTCCCAGTTTGCAGTCATCGGCGAACTTGGTTAGCCATAGTCCTCCTGTGTTTGCCTGTACTGAGAAGTATATGCTGAACAGTAGGGGCCCCAGGACCGAGCCTTGTGGGACACCACTTGTGACTGGTTTAGAATCGGACCTGGAGCCTGCTATTCTTACTGTGTGAGTTCTGTCTGTAAGCCAGTTGGCAACCCATCTCATGATGTAGAGGTTTATGTTCAGGCTGGTGAGATTTTCTATAATTCCAGAGTGGGGAATGGTGTCGTAGGTTCATAGGTAGGTACTAGGCTATTGGCCCTAGGGCCCATACAAGCCTAGCCAAAAAATGTACCCTGGCTTTCACCACCCAAGAAAATTATTTTCCTGTGCCCCTGTCGAGCAGAGCCACAGAAGTGATCCCCGGGGTGAATTTCCCATTTCCCATCCAATCATCAAGATTTTTCTTGAAGAGTGCTAATGAGGAGCTCTGTTTGACATAGACAGGTAGTCTGTTCCAGAGTATGGGAAGTCTCTGGGACAAGAATCTATCCCTCCAGCATGTTCTGTTTATTGTGGTGACAAGGTTTAGGTCCCTAGAGTGTGTAGCTCGGAGGGATTGGGATTTCTTTAAGTGGAGCATGTCCAACAGCTCTGGGTTTGACATAGCTTTGTATGTTAGGCAGAGATCGCCCCTGAGTAGGCAATATGTGATGGAGTAAAGCTGTAGTTTTTTGAGACGGTCTGCATAGGGCATCTGTTTGAGGCCAGTAATCCTCTTTGTGAGGTATTTCTGTGGTCTTTCCAGTTGTTGTAGATGTCTTGTGAGGTACATACCAAAAGGGGCATTGTACTCTATAATGGGTCTAATGAGTGATGAGTAGAGCGGAACAATGACCTCTTTTTTTCTGGATGAGAATCCTTTTGTGATGAGATGAGCCACGTAGAAGGTTTTCCTGACCACTGTGGTGATGTGATTATCAAAGGAGTGACTACTGTCCACCTGTGTCCCAAGGTCTCATCACATTTTCGGCATTAAGTAGACTACCAGCTATGTGTTAGTTCATGGGTACAGAGTTTTTACCAAAGGGGATGACAATCCACTTTTTGGTATTGAGCTTCAGGCCATGGCTTTGACACCAGGTATCTGTCTCAGTGAGGCCCTTTTGTAGTTTTTCCACATCGTTAGGAGTTTCGATTATGGCTCCTAGTTTGCAGTCATCTGCAAACTTTGTTAGCTGAAGACCTTCTGTGTTAGCCTGCACTTCAGAGAAGTAGATACCAAACAGGAGAGGACCCAGGACCGAACCCTGTGGTACTACACTTGTCAGTGGTCTGATGTCGGATTTGGAATCCGCTACTTTCACAGTGTGGGTTCTGTCCATGAGCCAGTTGGCAACCCATGTTGTGACATAGGGATTTATACCTAGTTTAGTGAGCTTATCTATAATTCCAGAGTGGGGGTTGGTGTCGAAAGCCTTGGCGAGCTCTAGATAAGCTGTGTGAACCATTTTACCCTCATCTATGGCTTTGGTGACTGCTTCAAAGAAGTCAATCAGGTTTAGGAGACATGATCTGCCTTTTACAAATCCAAACTGGGTAGGGTCCAGAGTTTGGAGATTACCAATGTCTTTGTTTATGAGTTCCATGATGATACGTTCCATGGCCTTGCAGACCAGGCTCGTCAGGCTATTGGGGCGGTAGTTCCCGGGGTCCATCATGGCTCCCCCTTTGTGGAGTGGGATAACCGTCATGGTGCACCATTCAGTGGGTACAAAGCCTGAGGTGAGGCTATGCTTGAACATGGTACTTAGGTAGGGTGCCAGTTCATTCTGTAGTTCGTGTAGAATGCAGCCTGGGATATTGTCAGGTCCCATGGATGCTGTGTTCTTGGCTTTGGAGAGTGTGTTTTTTACCTGTGCAGCCGTGATTATAGGAACGTTGCATTCTTCCAGTATAGAAATGGACCCTCTAGGGGGTGAGAGGGGGGTAAAGTTAGCACTGAACCTATCTGCTAGGATGTTGGCAATATCAGTTGGTTCTGTATATTTAGTGCCATTGTGCTGTAACTCAGAGCAGATCTGAGTGTTCCCATTTAGATTCTTGACATAGCTATAGAATGCTTTGTAGTTGTCTTTAGAGTCAGTGGCATTTGTTTTTGTAACTAGCTTTGGAGGATTTTATGAGGGATCTCAGCTTCTTACTGAGGTTGACCAGGGAGTTCCTCCAGTCATGGGATTTTACTCTTTTTTGCAACAGTTTCTTTCTTCTGTTGTAGAGTTTGTTTATGGCAGAGGACCACCAGATTGGCTTTCTTTTTTTGGAGGATAACATCTTGGTTCTATTAGGAATAGCATGATCCATGCACTCATGTAAGTGCTTATAAAGTGCATTTGTGTAGGATTCGGCAGTCATACTCTATTGTCCGTCTGCATGGGTGTCATGAAGTTTGCCACTTCTGTCTTAAGAAGTGTGAATCTTTATGATGGTTTCCCTAATTGGGGGTGGGGGTGGGGTGGGATGTGGATGTCTAGGCTGATTAGCTTGCGGTCTGATCTGACCAATGAGGAATTGACCTCTGGTGTGGAACACCTGTTTCCCATGTTGGTAATGACCAGGTCTAGGATATTGCTGCCCCTGGTGGGGGTGTGAATAAGTTGATCCAAGGCGTTGGAATTTATGAATTCTAGAAAACGTTGAGCAAAAGAGTTGGTACATGAGTAGTTTTCCCAGTTAATGGTGGGGTAGTTGAAATCACCCATTATTAGGGTGTTGGGTTGTACCCTAATACTTTCCAGTGTATCAAGAAATGAGGAGTGTGAATCCTGGGGCATGGTGGGGGGGGTCTGTAGTAGGCTACAATTTGGATTGCAGTCTTGCCAAGAGTTAGTTGCACTTGGATAATCTCGGATGCATTATGCTGTGCAACTAGCCTGGAGGTGTGGATATCCTTAATGAATATGGACATGCCTCTGCCTTTAGTGCTTCATTCTGGGTTAGGTGGCCAAAAGGTGTGGTATGAATTGTAGCCTGGTAATGCAGTCGGTGCTCTCTGGAGCTTTGAACCAGGTCTCTGTCACTGCACAGATGTCAATGTTCTCCATTTTAAGGAGTGCCTCGAGTGAGTGCATTTTGAGGTTTAGACTTCTAGCATTGAGTAGCATTACCCTCAGATATTGCTTGCTTGTACCAGTTACAGTGGTGAATTTGTCATTTGAACCTTGTCAAAAGGTTCCCTGTGTCAAAAGCCTTGGTGAGGTCAAGGTAGGCTGTGTGAACTATCTTCCCCTCATCTATGGCCTTGGTGACTGTACTGAAGAAGTAAACTAGGTTTAGTAGGCATGATCTGCCCTTAACAAAGCCAAACTGGGTTGGGTCAAGTGTTTGGAGGTTCCCAATGTCTTTGTTAATGAGTTCCGTGATGATGCACTGCATAGTCTTGCAGACCAGGTTAGTCAGGCTTATGGGGCAATAGTTACTAGGGCCAATTGTGGCCCCTCCTTTGTGGAGCAGAATAACCATTACTGTGCACCATTCTATGGGCATGTAGCCTGTGCAGAAGCTGAGGTTGAACAGTGTGTTTAGGTGGGGAGTTAGTTCATGCAAGACGCAGCCTGGGACACCATCCGGCCCCATTGATGCTGTGCTTTTGGCTTTTGAAAGGGCTGTTTTCACCTTTGCGTCTGTGATTTCCGGGACACTACACTTTTCCGGTATTGTTGTGGGCCCTTTTGGGAGTGAAAGGGGGGTGAAGTTTGCACTGAATCTATCTGCCAGGATGTTGGCAATATCAGTGGGTTCAGTATATTTTGTGCTATTTTGCACTAGCTCAGAGCATATCTGTGAGTTGCCACTTAGATTCTTTACATAGCTAAAGAAGGCTTTGTGGTTATCTTTCAAATCCTTTCTTACTGATACTGATCAGGGATGTCTTTCCTTCTTGAGATTTGCTTTTTTCCTGAACTAGTTTCCTCCTTCTGTTGTATAGCGTATTTATGGCAGAGGTCCACCAGACTGGTTTCCTTCTCTTAGGGGAGTGAGTCTTGGTTTTTCTAGGGATGGCACGATCCATGCATCCTTGTAGGTGCTCATAGAGTGCATTTGTAAAGGTTCCTGCATCTTGGACACTGTTATCCTTTGGGGGTTGTGAAACTTACCACCTCTGATTAAGTAAGGTGAAGTTTGCTATAGAAAACGTTTTCACTGTGGTTTCCTTGGTTGGAGGTGGTGGTGTGATGTGGACATCCGTACTATGAAGAAGTAATCCAGCACAAAGAGAAGACAAAGAGAAGATAAAATTAATAAAGGCTTTATTGTGGCAACTCCATGTAGAATAGCAAGGAAACCAGTTTCGGCTGAAGATTCAAGCCTTCCTCAGTGCAACAAAATATTCCATTAGAGCACATCCTAGTGTCTGCTTTTATATCAATATATTTAAAGAGATACACCTGAAATGTATAAATTATTATTAAACAGAACCACCAAGTCAAAATCAAACTTAATTCATTAAGGCCAGGTCTAAATAAAGCCCCTAGCCTAATAATCCAGGAGGATTCCTTATTATTTCATGCCAACCTGCTTTGGAAGTTCTGTGCATTTGAATTTTGTCTATTATGGTGAAATTGAATTTAGCAGTTGTGTGTGTGGTGGTATGCTTATAAAGGGCGTTGGAAATCCTTTTATTTCTGATCTCACTTAAATGTTCACTTATGCGGTGTCTGAAGGGTCTTGACGTTTGTCCAACATAAAAAGATGAACAAGTGCAGGTAGCTAAATAGATTATCCAGTCACTGCTGCAATTACCAAAAACTCTAATCTGATACACTTTAGAAGTATTACAGCTAGTAAATTCTTTGGTTTTGAAAATGTGTGTACATGCGCTACAGTGACCACAAGGGACACAGCCTACTAGTGTATCACCAAATAATGTTTTCTGCATAGGTACAGGTGGATTGTAACGTTTGTAATGAGTGAAATATGAGTTAATGGTTCTGCCTCTGCGGTAAGAAAATAAACATCTGTCTTGAAGTACCCCATTCAAGTGTTCATGTGCAAGTAGAATGTCCCAATGATTGTTAATAAAATCTCTGAATCTTGGAGTGTTACTACCAAATGTTGCCATTAGTCTAACTGTTTGGATTCCTGGGTCTTATGTTGAGTGGTTCTGTTTTGGTATTCCAAAAGTTGGGATCTCTCAGTTTGGTTTACCTAGGTTACAGCTTGGGAAATGTGATCTTTACTGTAACCTCTAGTTACCAGCCTATTTGTTAAATCTTGTTGACACTCTTGGTGAGTTTGTTCAGAAGAGCATATACGTTTGATATATAAATATTGGGACTTGGGGATGTTGTTGATAACGTGGTGGGGATGATGACTGGAAGCATGAAGTAAAGTGTTGTATTTTGGAAATTTTCTATGTACCCGAGTTTCCAACGTATGATCTTCTTGTCGATTAACAATTACATCCAAAAAATGATTTGTTGATATTCAGTGTTTAGTGTAAACTGAATATCCCATCTGTTATTATTGAGATATCTAACAAATTCATGTACATATGTTACATCACCCCGCCACACCATCCAACAATCATCCAGATAACATCTCCAAATGTCTAACGCATCTTCAAAAAAACCCATGAATTGTTATTGATGTCATAAATTAGCTGAGCAACCCAGGATGCTCCCATAGCTGTACCTCTGACTTGCCAATAAGACTTACCATAAAAATAGAAAATATTTTTTGTTAAGACATGTTCTGTTATGGTAAGTAGAAAATTGTTGAAACCCAGAGTGTATAGTTTAGATTTCTCTAGCCAGTATTGAATGGCCTGTAGTCCAGCCCCATGTGGGATACTTGTGTAGAGGGAGGTGACATCCAGTGTACAAAGATACCAGTTAGATTCCAATTGTGTATCCCGAATAATATTCAAAAATTCGGTGGTATCTTTTAGTCTGGACCTAACCATGGACAATAACGGTTGTAAGTATTGAGTCAGGAAGGGAGACAGAGGTTCGGTTAAAGAACCCTTGCCAGATACAATTGGTCTACCTGGTGGACATGTAGAAATGTTATATATGTTAGGGAGTAAATATAAGTACTGAGGGATCAGGTCTGAAACCTTATGTTGTTTGCTTGTTTGTTGATTGATGATGCCTTCCTCCATAGCTAGATCTAAGAAGGAGTCAATATGTTTTTTAAAGTTTGGTGTGGGATCAACAACCATGTGTATATAGAAACGGGCATCAGATAGTTGTTTATCCACCTCAGCCTGATACATCTCCCAATCTATCACTACAATGCCACCTCCCTTGTCAGCTGGTAAAATGACTATATTATAATTAGAACTGAGTTCATTTAATGCTTGATGTTCTTGTTTTGTCAGGTTGTGTCTGATTAGTTGATACTCTTGAGAGAAGTGCAAATCCTTAAGAACACATTCTTTAAATATAGCCATATGTTTATCCATAGGGGGTTGGAACTCAGATCTTCCAAATTGAAACCCAGTAGATGTTTGAGTGTTTTCAGTGTCTGAAAAAAATATTTTGAGATTAAGTAATCTACAAAAACTATTCAGTTCATTAACTAAAACATGCTCAGGTACAACAGAAGTAGGTACAAAATCGAGACCCTTGTTTAATACTTTATTATGTATATCTGACAATTCGTATGAGGATATATTGTGTACATTGTCTATTGAGTTACAATTTTCTATAACAATTGTTGTATGTTCTGTGTGTTTCTATGTTTTCTCCCCCCTCTACGTTTTTTGTGCCTAAAGTGTCTGAAGGTTGTTTACATTTGGCAACTGGAGAATCTTGGTTAGGAAAGCAATCAAAATCAGTGGCAGAGGAGGACTCATCCTCTGAAGTACCACTTGATGATTGCACTGTTTTTCTAAGTATAGATCTTGGTCTATTCCTTTTACTGGTAGGTTTGTAACTGGGGTCAGAATACCGGACACTTTTTTGGATGACAAAAGGTTTCCCTTTTTCATAGTCAGCAATATCTCTGGAATTTCTGAGTTTTCTTTTTGATGAGTTGTTCTTCTAATGTGGCTAAGTCCTTAGCCAAATTGGTCAAATGGCTATTGAAAAGCTTTCAGACTCCTAAGTCTTAGCTTCTTGACAATTGGCATTAATTTCTATAGTCTGTGTTTCTATCATCCTTTCATAATATAAAATCAGTGTATCTACAAACAGCATAGATGCTTGGTATTGTGTTTGAGCCCAATCTGTTTACAGCTGGTCATCAATTAAACCCACCAATGGTTGAATTCTAATTCTAATTCTTAAACCTTGTGGTGTTATGTTTTTGAGTTTATAAGCTTTATAAGCTTTAAATAGTTTAAGGTGCCAAATGTTGGCCCTTAGTGTCCTCATATTCTTAGTCAGTTTTTGAAATAATACACCACAAAGATGTTTAGCATCCACCATATCAGAAGTGAAACCACTAGAATTGGGTGGCTGTAAGCCAAAAACATCCAAATTGTCTTTGCCAGCAGAAAGGCCCTGTAAAATCCCGGTGAGATCCATGATGCCAAGTGATGCAACACAATAAGACAATACTATTCTTATGCCAATATATATGTAAATACACATATATATATATATAAAGAAATATATAGAGATGATATTTTTTGTACCAAATGTATATGTATAATATATGTGTAATATATTGGCTTAATACAAATGTTTTAATTGGGTCACAAACTAGAGCTCGTCAAACTAATATAAATAAATATATGTTAATGATAATATAAAGAACTATTGAGATGACCAAGTGCTGCTCATAGCAACTCTACAAAAAGGGAAAACATACCCTATAAATGAGAATTTAAAGTCTAAAAAAGGACTAGGAGTACTCAAATTAGTGGCCGACCTTCGTCTCAACCATTAGTCACATATATATATAGAAAAGGAGAATCTTATCTGAAATCAACAACAAATCATGTATCCTCCTGATCCGAGGCTCTCACCGATCCGATCTGTTGCAGTGGCAAACTAGGAATGAGTAATGGCAGGGAGGATTGTGGGATATGGGCTGGTCTCGAGCTTCTCTGAGATTCAAGAGCTTTGCAATTGACTGATTCGGGCGAGGATGGCTCAGAACCCATGTCTTGGGAACAAGCGGCCGAGATTGAACACTCTTACATTATAAAATCAGTGTATCTACAAACAGCATAGATGCTTGGTATTGTGTTTGGGCCCAATCTGTTTACAGCTGGTCATCAATTAAACCCACCAGTGGTTGAGTTCTAATTCTTAAACCTCGTGGTGTTATGTTTTTGAGTTTATAAGCTTTATAAGCTTTAAATAGTTTAAGGTGCCAAATGTTGGCCCTTAGTGTCCTCATATTCTTAGTCAGTTTCTGAAATAATACATCACAAAGATGTTTAGCATCCACCATATCAGTAGTGAAACCACTAGAATTGGGTGGCTGTAAGCCAAAAACATCCAAATTGTCTTTGTCAGCAGAAAGGCCCTGTAAAATCCCGGTGAGATCCATGATGCCAAGTGATGCAACACAATAAGACAATACTATTCTTATGCCAATATATATGTAAATACACATATATATAAATAAAAATATAGAGATGATATTTTTTGTACCAAATGTATATGTATAATATATGTGTAATATATTGGCTTAATACAAATGTTTTAATTGGGTCACAAACTAGAGCTCGTCAAACTAATGTAAATAAATATATGTTAATGATAATATAAAGAACTATTGAGATGACCAAGTGCTGCTCATAGCAACCCTACAAAAAGGGAAAACATACCCTATAAATGAGAATTTAAAGTCTAAAAAAGGACTAGGAGTACTCAAATTAGTGGCCGACCTTCGTCTCAACCACTACTCACATATATATATAGAAAAGGAGAATCTTTATCTGGCCAAATACTAATCATGTATATCTTAGAAAAAGAAGCAGGCCTTGCTTAACAAATATGGATTCCAAATAGGTGATAATGAATTACTCAAAATCATTTGAGAAAATCAAAATTATGGCCGACCTTCGTCTTAGCCACATATCACATTGGTGTTCATGTAAATTTATTTAGAAAGATCAAAATTGTAGCCGACCTTCGTCTTAGCCACATGTAACATTAATATTCCTACAAACCACTAAACTTGGTGCAACGAATATAACTCTTTGGGATATTACATGAAAGGTGGCAAGTTATATCTCTGTCACCTGCTTAAGTAGCAAAAGTTAATCATAGAGAGCTGAAAGTTCCCCAAAATTAAGACTAGTGAGCAACCAATAAAGTCCACAATTAGATAGTTAGCAGCTAGCATTTGGTGAACTCAAGATTCAAAGCTCAAATAATAAGTCAACACTATATGCAGAGCTCATGTTTTAGTCCCCAAGTAAAAATTTTTGTTATAACATATTGTATTGCACTAAACTTGCACATTAATGAAGTCACCAAGACTTAGAAATTAGTATATCATAAGTGCATGATATCTGGATCAGTTTCTGTCTGCAAATACATTCTCAAACCATAAATCCCTCACCCAAATATGTATATGGTGTAAACTAGGAATAACACTTGTCCTATGCAACTAATGTATGGATGTGTGGCTACATATATATATATATATATATATATATATATATATATATCAAAAACACTCTATTAAAACATAGTCAAAACAGCCATATAACATGTAAATGTAGAATATTAGAATGATGAAAAATAAATTATGAATAATTAAAGAGTATAGATATCCAAAGTGTCCAGCAATCAATAGACAGATCTCAGATAACAGTTATTAGTTTATGATCTGATCTAACCAGTGACGGGTGGACCTCCGGTGTGGAACACCTGTCGCCCATGTTGGTGATGACCAGGTCCAATATGTTTTCACCTCTGGTAGGGGAGTTTATCAGCTGATCCAGGGCATTTGAGTTGATAAATTCCAGGAAGCGCTGGACCAGGGAGTTGTACTTGAGTAGTTTTCCCAATTAACGGTAGGGTAATTGAAATCGCCCAATATCAGGGAGTTCGGTAGGACCTTCATGTTTTCCAGTGTCTCCAGAAAGGTGGAGTGGTGGTCCTGGGTCATGGAGGGTGATCTGTAGCAGGCCACAATTTGCATTGCAGATTTGCCTGATGTTAGTTGCAATGGATGATCTCAGAGGTGTCATGCTGCGCCACTAACCTGGAGGTGTAGGTATCCTTGATGAATATAGATACACCCCCCTCCTTTTGTGTTTCGGTCCATGTTCTGTGGCCGAAATGTGTGATATGAGTTGTAGCCCAGTAGTGCTGGGGTGCTCTGTGGAGCCTTGAACCAGGTTTCAGTTACTGCACAGATGTCGATGTTCTCCATATTGAGGAGTGCTTCGAGCGCATGCATTTTGAGATTTAAACTCCTGGCATTGAGTAGCATAACCCTCATTTTTTTATTTGTGCTGTTTATTTATTAAGAAAACATTCTCATATATTATGAGAGAGAAAATCTTAAGCATACTCTGAGAAAAACATATAAATGAATAACTCTGGTTAGCTCCTGTGATAAAAAAATAAAAAGAGCACAACATTGTGCTTATTTTGGACAAAACTAAATAATATATAATATATCCAGTATACTACTTAATATGCCAATAGCTTGTGTTTCACAGGCTGAGTTCTCCTATGAATCCCCAAATGCAATACACCCAAGGCTGCAAAATACCAAAAGTACAATGGCAAATGTCAGAAAAAAGCAGACAGCAATTTGCCAAAGTGATGCAGCATGAAAGGGAAAAAGGACAGACAATCACTCACATGATACTTGGGCATCTCTCTTCTTCACCATTGTGGAAAACAAAGTGAATTGGAATTGAACAAAATACAGAAACTAACCGAATGACTGTTTATATAAGGAAACAGTACTGACAGCTCCCATGAAAACACACAGAAAAAGAAATGCTAAAGGAAAAGAGATGGAAACAAAAGGAAGCCTACGTTGCTATGTAGAACGCAGCAGCAGGCTAACCTGTTGTGTGGAAAGGCAAGCACAGAAAATGCAACAGGCCTAAAACATGACTGGTGATGGCATTTCTTCCCATCCATTCCAAAGTATAAAAAATAACAGCTATGCAAGGTAAGGAAAAAACAGACGGGCAGTAAATGGAAAACTGTGAAACATAGGGTAGCCACATAAAACAAGCTCCATGTCCAAGCCAATCCAAAATAACATCCTCATTAAGGAAAACAAGATAAACATCAGATTGGAAGAATGAAATGGTCAAAGTAAGAGGTAGATACACAAAGCAGAGTGTCTTGAACCTGCAGTGCGGCACAGCATAAACAGTGCTGCAGTAAATTAAGCAAGCACAGTAGGAGCAGCAGAATCATAACAAGAGCAAGAGTTCAATCCAGGCAGGACATGGAAAAAGGTATAAAAAAAACAAAACAAAACAAAAAAAAAAAACACAAAAACAGGTAGCCATACATATCAAGTAGATGGTGCAGAAGGA
Source organism: Protopterus annectens (assembly GCF_019279795.1). NCBI lineage: Eukaryota > Metazoa > Chordata > Ceratodontiformes > Protopteridae > Protopterus > Protopterus annectens. The sequence continues at coordinate 994,575,254 of NC_056746.1, read as the reverse complement.
GTGTTGCTGAGAGTGACTGACAGGTGGAGGGCTAACTCCTCCCGGCCTTCTCCAAACACACAAAAGGGAGATGTGTAAATACAGTGTGAAAGTAGCATATGCCTATGTAGCAAGGTTGATGAAGGTATATTGCAAATGTTGGAGGTGTAATGGGGAAGAAAGAGGCAATTCAGAATATATTTTTGGGAATGTAATGAGTTGGCAGACTTTAAAAATTCCCTGCAAACTACTCTGTCAGAAATATTGGGTGAACAAATTGGTGTAACTAAGGATTTTTTTTTTTTAGCTGTGATAAAGGATCTGAATTGCCTGACATAACAAGGCCCGGCTACCGAAAAAGCAATTATTGGAAAATGAAAATCAACATTCAAACTAATTGTATTAGAAGTACTGAATGCAGTAACAGACATGAAAGAACTGGAAGTTGGATCTTTAGAAAAAGGGAGAAGCAAATTACGTAGAACTGAGGTCCCATCTACTTGAGTTAGTGGCAGCTGAGGTGGATGCAAAAAAATCCCAAGGCATCTATCGAAAAGAATAGCGGTCCTTTATAATATGGGCCCACTTTATATTGTTGAAACCCCACATAATCGAATCCTGTTACATCGAGACGAGAATAGCAAAACTTCACTTATGCGAAAGACCACATCAGCAAAAACAACACACAGGAAAGGAAACACTTGCCCACCATGGAGGTAAGTGCCCTTTTCCCCACTACAGTGCAATCTTGGAGTTAGTATATTTAGTTAGGGGGGTGTTGGGGAGCAGCCCCCCACATCAGAGGGTGCAGGGGGTGCAAAACCCCACACTTTGGTAGGTATGATTTACTTTGTTGGGTGTAATGTGTGCATGTTGGCCAAGTGGTTGCTTTCCCAGGCATTGTTTTCACTGATATAGTCTTTCGCATAGATTCATAGATTAGTACTAGGTGAACTGCCCTTGCGAGCCATTTTAAGCCAAGCCAATTATCCCTTGTGAGACTCAAACCCTGTACCTTGTGTTTGTAAGGCAAACACCTTAACCATTAGGCCACCCTGCCAACCCATAAGTGAGGTTTCGCTATTTTCTTCTCAATGTAGAGGGATTCGATTATGTGGGGTTTTGATGATGTGAAGCAGACCCATATGTATGTATGCATGTGTGTGATATATATGGGTCTGCTTTAAATAATTGAAATATCACTTACATGACTTTTAAATCACCGAGACGAAAGCAACGAAAATCCACTTAAACACTGACATCACTGATAAAAAAACTACAGGTAAGTAACCACTTGTCTACCATGGTAAACTTTGCCCCTTCCCCACTGTAGTGCAATCTCGAAGCTGGTACATTTAGTTGGGGGGGGCCCAGCACCCACATAGGTGGGTTTCATGTGGCTCAGTTTTCATGTTTTATTGTGGTGCGGCCGAATGGTTACTGACCTGTAGTTTTTTGTTGGTGTTGTCAGTGTTTAAGTGGATTTTCGGTGCTTTCATCTCGGCGATTTAAAACGGATAAGTGGTATTTCGATTATCTGAAGTAGACCCATATATATATATATATATATATATATATATATATATATATATGTATATATCTGTTTACACAATCATTACATTTTCATCCCTGTTAAACCCCCACTCTTTTTCCACAAGCACCATCTGATTTTACTTAATGTTGTTGCTAAAACCCATTTGTTTGTAAACATTATTTAATTTATGCTTTCATTCCATATAAACCATATAACATGAAATAATGTTTTATTTATTATTTTACCATATTCTTTACTTCTATTCTTATAATATTCATATTTAGTATCATGTTTATTTTATCCACTTTTTATATCTTCAAAAAATCTTTACATAGTTTTCACCATAACTTTTTTACATTCCAAAAACATGTGTTGCATAGTTTCTTCTTCTTCACAATGTTCTTATATGGCATATTTAGTTTTACTGGCAATTTATCTATTTCCAGTCTCCACAAAAAATCTTAACATTCTACTTTCTGATTACACTATTTGCTTCTTTCCTCATCTATACATTCTTTTACTCTTTTTTACCATACTCTCCAATTTACCATACTTACAATTTTACTACTAACCTCTCATCTTTTTCATTTATCCACTTTAACACTTTGTACAAATTTAATGAAGCAACATATACCACTGGGTTAATTAACCCTAAACCTCCTTATTCTTTATTAACATACAAAAGTCCTCTTTTTACTGAGGTTAATCTAGAACCACATATAAATGAAAAAAAAATATCTGCAATAATTCCTTTTTGAATACTGTTGGGAACATAAACACACTTGTTAAGTATGCTATTTTCATATCAGTACTGAATTTTCTGAATGACAATTTATATGCTCTCCAGAAAAAGACAGGCTTGTTTTATTTCTTCTATTGTTTTTTTCCACTGAATTATACTCTATAACTCTGATCTTTACCACATCACCAAAACCTTTACTTTTTTTCTTAATTTAAAGCCATCCCTATCCTCTATAAACATTTATTTGTACAAATATTTACTTCTTTTATCCAAATTTTGGGGGGGCGGGGTTTGCAAGTATTATAATGTCATCTGTACGTGTTAACAGAACTGGAATTCTTAAACTTTTAGGTGTTATATACCCCGCCTCCATCATTTTGTAATTTATTTCATATACTATCACATTATGCAAAGAGTATACAACTCATTGGACAGCTCTGTCTTACACCACTCTTCATATGTACCTCTTGGCTTAACCAGCCATTTACAAGTATTTTTACTTTATTATTACTATACGCTGACAAATATAATTTCCTAAATTTCTCATTTGTATTATATTATTTCATTATTATCCATATGATTTCATGTCCAATTGTGTCAAATGCCTTATTAAGGTCTCCTATCACAATTTTTGTTTCTTCTTTTCTGTTCATAATATCATCTACAATTTCTCTATCATTAATAATTATTGACAACCATTCCCTTTTATACTATATATGCTATCTTCCAAAATATTTTCCATTTTAGTTTCAAATCTCTTTTGTATTATTTTCATAAAGATCTTATAATCATCAGTTCAATACCATTGGTCTCCACTTCAGTTGTCTTCTATATTCCTTCTTCCAAATGAATTTAAGTATTCTACTACATAATTCTTTATACATAAAACCTTCATTTAACCATCCATTCAAAATCTAATAATCCTATAATTTTATATACTTGTTCTTTCCATTTTATATCTACAATGGTTAATCTTACCAGTTTTTCTAAAGTTACATTTACTATCTTTATTGTATTTCTACAGATTATCTTTCCTCCCCATAGTTTCTCTTGTGTCTTCTAATATAATTACATCTACATTACATGTATTACACCACTCCAAAATTCCTATTCTTCTTACTATATTCTTAATAATATTCACATTTACAGAGAACACTCTAAAATTTCCATTTTCCCTTTTTCTTAGATTCATGGTTTCATAAGTTCATAGCATATTACTAGGCTAGCTATCTTAACAGCCATTCTAACCCTAAACAATTTCCCCCACAAAGATGAGAATCAAACAATGTGCCTTATGCCTCTGTGTCAAACACCTTAATCATTATACTAAGCCCCAGTCTTTAGTTGTATATATTATTTTTCATTCATTTCCTTTCTTTTATTCTTTTTTACTTATCCCTTTAAATTTTCTTTTTCTGTCTTTTACTCTTTTACTAACAGAATTACTTTTATTACCCTTTACTACCTCTGAATTTATTTCTTCATCACTTATTTCAGAACCATCTTCTGTGTCCTCTATTATTTGCTCTTATCTATTTTCCTTCTATTTCTACTACTTTTAAAATTTCTTCTCTGTTTTCTTCTCTTTCTCTTTTTTCCTTACTATTATTTTCATTTTTACAATCAATCCATAAATACCCAATTTTGTTGCATTTATAACAGTTCAACTCACATTTTTATCATGTCCCATTTCCCCACAAATATAGCATTTTCTTTTGTCACAGCTATTTATCAAATGCCCTTTTCCACAAAAAAAAAAAAAAAAACACGTTTTGGGTTTTCTCCAGTATTTTACAACACCCCTATTCCCCTTCACATTTATTATGCTTGACATATGTATAATTTTTTTCTCTTTTTAACACAATAGCACAATCACAGCCAACAGTCCATAAACCCCTTTTGTCATAAACTTTTGCAAATTCCAGTACTTATTTACATAAAGCTTTCAAATGTCTTTTAAAAATTTATCTTTCTACCTCTGCTAGAAACTGTACATGAATATTCTTTTTTGTTTCCCTGTTAAATGCTTTTATTGCATAAAGACTCCATGGATTACAGTCTTTTTTCATATTGTCCAAGAAAAGTTTCCTTTGAAAAACAATCTCAAATATAATGTCACAAACTCCCTCTTTGTTAATGAGAATAAATGCTCTTAACCTCATGTGCTTTTACACCAAAAGAAGATATTAAATGATACCACACTTCATACCGGCGTATTTCTTTGTTTTCTTTACTTTGAATTCTTACCATGTACTTCCATTTTTCATTTTCTTCTGCCTTCTTTTCTGCTACTCCACTTTTGCCTTCTTTTACCGTCTCTGTATATGCTTTCTTTTCCATCTCACCACTACCATCTCACCACTATTCTTCAGGATTGTCTCTGCATCCTCCTTTTGAATTTTCCCCATAATGATCCCTCCAAGGAACATCTCCTTCATTTTTGGCTCTCTCTGCACCATCATTTCTTTAAGTAAATAATCCCACAACCCACCCGACAGGAGGGTTGTAGTTTTACATCCATCATTTGCTGACTCATCTTTAAAAAGGTTTCTTTGAAGCATTTCCTTAGATTCCTGCACACATTCTCCACTCTCGATATTTGCTTTCTCCTTCATTTCCCTTCAGCACTCCATCATCTCCTTCTCTCTCTGTGCCTGAAATAGAAACAGGAAGTGCTCCTCCAGAATGGATCCCACTCACAACAATGACGAGTAGGGGAAAGTTCCCTAATGTCTTTGTCAAACTTCCCTTAGTAGTACAAATCCCACTTTGGGTCTCCCCTGAAAACATCCACTAGCCTAACAGGACTAAGTTGATCAACGAAAGGATGAAAAAATAAAATAAATCTCTGTATGGGAAAATTAACAAAAGAATGAGAAAATGAGTGTGTAAAAGTGATTCCTATAGAATGCTCTGAATGTAATAGAGTATGTCTTAAGCCTTAGAAAAAGGGCTTAAAGAAATCACTGAAATGGCACAAGAGCACCTAGTAGTGGCTCAGCAGTAATAAAATGTCTTGGCCGGGGCATACAAAGCTAGAAAGCAGATAATGTACTGACTTCTATCTTGCAGAATAAACTGCAATATGCTTTGGAGGAATCATTTCTTACTGTAAAGATATGAAGTTACATCTTACCATAACGTTCCATCTGTGTTGTTGATATTCACTAATCCTTGACTGTGAGGAGGCTCAGTTCATTGCTTCAAAACTGACTCAGCTATTATTCCAGCTCATGCCTTCCAAAAGCTCTCAAGCTAAGCTCTTCCCACAATGCTCCTCACCAAATTACCTCATTCTGAGTTTGCAAACTATAGTGACAGACAAGAAATAATAGAGAAGAAACCATATCTGTGTCCCCATTGTGAAGCCAGTCTTAGGGAATATTCGATCCACAAAGAGTTCTAAAGGCTGGGAGGAGGGGGGATGTTACAGATTAGTGAAGATCGACAACACAGATGGAACACTATGGTAAGACAGGACTTATTTATCTGATGCTGTCAGTCTTCACACAATCCTTGAATGTGGGGTGAAGTCCCTAGCTACCTGAATCTTGGGAGGTCTCCTGGAAGAATATTTCTGAGCACACTGAGCCAAATGATGCATGTCCCCTAGAGATCTGATCCAGTTTGTAATGTGTAATAAATGTATGAGGAGATGCCCGTATTACTGCTGCACAGATATCATCTACAAAAGCTCTGGCATGAAAAACTGCAGATGCTGCTATAGCTCTTGTTGAATGTGCCTTTACAGGACATGGTGGGTGGAGTCACTTTTTGTTGTAAACAAAGGTGATACAGTCCTTAAGCCATTTCACCAGGGTAACTTTAGACACTGAACTGCCTAAAGAGACAGAAGAAAAGTCAATAAATAGTTGGTCAGATTTTTTTTAATATTCCTTATTCTGTGAATGTAGAAACATAATTGCCTGTGTACATCTAGTAAATGTAGACTGTAACCCCCTTTATTGAAAAAATTGGGAAAAAATACTGGGAGATGCAAGATCTGATTGATATTTGACTCAGACACGACCTTTAGCAGGAAGGAGGGATTTGTCCAGAGGGAGACCCTGTCCTTATGAAATATCAAATATGGCGGTTTGGAGGACAATGCTTATATTTCCGATATTCTCCTTGCAGAAGTGATTGCTATTAAAAATAAGATTTTCCAGAGCAAGAATCTTAAGTCACATGTTGCTGAAGGCTCAAAAGGGGGAGAAATAAGAGAGTGAATTATGAAATGCAAATCCCGTGGGGCAAAGGGGTCTTTATATGGACATCTGAGCATTAAGGTTCCTTTCAAAAAGGCTTTACAAAGTTTATGTGACATAAGTGAACCATTGAAACCAATATGGAAGTTCGATATGACAGCAAGATCCACCCAAATCATAGAGACTAAAGAGCCACACTCATGGATTAAGGCTGTCTAAAACCTTGCCAACAGGTGCTGAATATGGGTCAAGATTACAGTCTAGTGACCACTTAGCCACTTGTTATGGTACAATTTTCTAGTTGAAGGTTTGTGGTGGGCTAAAATGATGCATTGGATTGGGGAGGGGAGGCAGGGATGCCTGTCAATCATGGGAACTGGAGAAGACACACAGCGAGCTTGAGAGTTTGTAGATTCAGATGAACCAGTCCCTCCGGGTGGGACAATAGGTCTGGAGCTGGGTCCAGTATCCAGGGTTTCCGAAGCAGATGAGGCCATAGGAAGGGAAACCAGACCTGTTGAGGCCAGAATGAGGCAATGAAAATTATTCTATTCTTCGACATGCTGGCTTTTCTTTAGAAACTGACATATCAGTGGAATTGGAGGAAAGGGATACAATAGACAGGGGGGGCAATCATGAAGGACAGCATCTCTGGGTGACTCCCCAGGGGATTAGGGAAAAGTAACTGCTGCATTTGTTGTTCAAAAGGGACACAAACAGGTTACAGCAAGGTGGCCCCAGTGATGGAAAATCTTGTCCATCACCACTGGATTGAGAGACCACTCATCAAGCACGAGGATGGTACTGCTCAATTTGTCCGCAATCACTTTGGAACTCCCCGGAATGTGCATTGCTATCAGAAAGTGGTCAGAGGAAATCACCCATTGACAAACTCTGAGCGCTTCTCGACAAAGAGGGTAAGACCTGGTTCCACCCTTGCTTTTTGATGTACCAGACTACCGACATATTGTCTGTATTGCAATCGTTCTCAAAGGGATGGTATCTTGAAATGCCTGCAACGCTAACAGCACAGGCTTCATTTCTAGGACGCTGATATGCAAGTTAGCCTCCAGCTGGGAACAAGGGCCTTGGACCCTCTTTCCCAGATAATGTCCCCCACCCTATCTGGAATGCATCTGTGGTCACTATGGTTTGGGGTTGAGGATGAACAAAGGGACGGCCGGATAATATTTCGTTGGAGTGAAGCCACCAACTTAGGTCTTCCTTGCAACGATCTGTGATCACAATCAGATGGGCTACTGGTTGGTTCAATAAGGATCATTGGGAGGCCAGAAGTCATTGAATACTTTGCATGTGATATCTGGCCAGGGGAACTAGAGTGATAGAGGCTGCCATTCACCTAAAGCCTGTAGAATGAGTCTTGCTGCTACTTTCTTGCTTTGAATATTCTGGCTCACTTGTGATCTGATCCTTTGGAGTCTTTCTAAAGGAAGTGATGTAAAACCAGTGACTGTGTCAAGCATAGCTCCAATGACCTCCAGGTGTAGTGATGGTTCTAGATGGGATTTTTCATAGTTTATAGTGATTCCTAAGCTAGAACAAAGGAGAAGAGTGTAATCTCATGCCTTTAGGAGTTGACAGCTGGTGGGAGCGGTAATGGGCCAGTCGTCTATACTTGGAAACACTCAGAATTCTAGCAGTCTGAAATGGGCTGCTACCACTGCTATGCATTTGGTGAACACCCTGGGGGCTGTGGTGAGGCCAAAGGGCAGTGCTCTGAACTGATAGTGAATGGCTCCCAGCCAGAAGCACAGGAATTTTCTGGACCGCTTGTTCATTTTTATATGGTAATATGGATCCTGAAGATCCATCGAGCATATCCAATTGTCTTGTCCCAAGAACGGAAGTATAAACTGGACAGAGACCATCTGGAATTTGGTTTGTTGAACTGACTTGTTCAACTGACTAATGTCCAAAATTGGTCTTCAGTCCCCTGTTTTCTTTGGCATAAATTCTGGATCCTCTATGGCCTGGTAGGACTGCCTGAATGACTCTTTTGTCAAGCAGTTTTTGAATTTCTAAGACGGTTGCCTCCTGTGACTGGGTGGAACTTACAGGATTTTTCTTGGCCTTTCTGGTTCCTCTGAAAGGAGGATGTTGTAATCTCTGGTAATGATCCTCTGCACCCATTTGTCCATTGTTATTTCTAGCCAGGCAGATTGGTTCAGGGATAATCATCCCCTGACTGCCTCCAGAGAAAGGCAATTGTGCCTCCTTTCAGGAGAGCTGATAGGAGTTACCAGAAAAAGAATCTCTGGATTACTGTCAAAAGAAAAACTCCAAACTAGTAACAAACCAGATCCGTATGCAGGAAAGAACATCAGCTTTAATAAAACAACCAAATTGACTAAGTGCTTTCACCCACAATTGGGCTTCATCAAGAGTCAGTGTAAAACAGAATTAACATTTATATACCAATTAGTACTAATTAATTGGACAAATTATACTCTAGTTGTTACATACATTTAACCCCCAAGCATCCAGTTCCCATCACATAAAAAGTAACCACCTCGTATGCAAAAAAAATGTTGTCTATACTAAAGCTTCAGCAAAAATTTAAAAATAATTAAACTCACTCATTCTGTTAAAATACAAAGATAACACTAGACATGATTCTAATGTTATATAAGCATCTAAAATATGCATACATTATAAAAACTGATTTATATTTTAATACACATGCTGTTGAAATATTGTCATTGATGCCCGGTGCATTAGATGCATCCAGGCGTAACTGCCATAAACATTCCCTTACTTCCAGTAAAGTTTTAAGGTGTCCTCCAAAATCGCGTTTTGGCAGTCTATCAATGACAAAAAATAAAAACCTTTTAAAATTACTGCAATTCTTACTATGATTAAATAGGGCATTAGCAGATTTTTTTTATTTTTTAATGTCTCTGTTATGCTCAAGTATTCGTAATCTCAGTTTTCTTGTGGTCATACCCACATAAAATGCAGTACAGGATAAACATGTAGCCACATACACCACCATACTCGTATTACATTTACAATACCCAGGACATTTTAATGTCTTCTTGTAACTGCATATCTGTACGTATGGTCTGTCATTAATAAATTTACAAGTGCTACATGTACTGCATTTACCCATCCTAGCAGGTCTCTGACTAGTTGTCCAAGAAGATTTTTAAAGTTCTAACCTCTACTATTGGTAAAACTTGGAACCATCCAATTGCATCTTTTAATTCCTGAGTAAATAACACTGTCCCATACAGAGTGTATAATATTCTTAACCTTGGTTCCCATCGGATTGTACTCCATAACCATACCAGAATGGTAGTTCTGACCGGGGTTATTATTGTCATGTATTGTACCAATATTTCTATTGTTATCCAGCAAAATAGGCCTAAAGTCATCAATTCTCCTTTTCTCAATTTCTTTACTAAGGTTAGTTAGTAAATCAGAGGGATACCCTCTCTTTTTAAACATATATAGTGATAGATATTGTATAATCTCTGAATCTGTATCTGTCTGTCTGGCAGAAACTGATTTTAAAGATGCATCTGCATTTTGCAGAATGTCATTACTGATGGAATTGCTTCAGCATAACATTTTGCCTGACCAAACATTATTTTGTTTTTTCTGTCATGCTATTTAGACTGTCTGTCTGATCATTTTCAGATAGTATTTAACTGGCATTACCTTGTCTGTGTGTTTAAAACAGTTATGTGAGTCTAGACACTCATCAGTTTCAGTTGCTTGCTTTGCTTTGCTTTGACATCTACCAAAGCATTTACTGTAGCCTCTTCTGTATTACATTTTTTATGTGCTTTGATTTTGACAATACTAAATGTTCCCTGTAAATCATTTTGGGAATCAATGGCCATAACTCCCGTAGTAGTGAAGCATGTTTTAGGGGTTTGGCAACACTGTTAACGAATTCCCTTCTGACCCAAACTGGCATGTGTAAATGCAAAGCATCATTTCAAATAGACCACACAGTGTATGTCAACCATTGTTTAAATGCCAACATATTGAAACAAAATTACTTTCTTGTTCTGCCACTGAGGCCAAGTCTGCAATAAATAAGACTATTGATATATATATCAGCAGGAGAAATGACTGTCATTTTTGCTTAACCCTGCCCATTGTCAATTGGTGTATTTTGTACCCCTTGTAAACCTTGCTGGGCTTTTTGTAACTGTCTTGTCAGATTAACCTCTGTAGATTGTACCCTTAGTAAATGTTGTTGGGCTCTATCTGATTGTTACGTTAAACCAGAAATGTCATTATGTAAAGTCTGAATGCTATGCTGAGTCTATTCCTCTAAATGGCATTATTGTCCCTTACTACTCTCTAGGAAATTTTTGAAAAGCTGTGAAAACCTTTACTTTAAAAGGTTAATATTAATAGCACACTCTTTGTTAGAATTTTTTTTTGTACATGTGCAATATTTACTATAAATAACATTTTTATGTAGTCTATTACATTACTGACAATAATTGCATACACTTGTACTGTATGATATGTAGGTGACTGCAGAAGGTACATTTAACTGTTGTATATGTGAAGAACTAACAATGCTAGAATCAAACAGATTGTTTATTAAAATAGGATATATCTTATGGTATGGCTTACATACTAGACTGATGTGACAAGATAGACAAGTTTGGAAAGTTACTTTCACATAAAAAAGTCTTTATGAATTGTACATTTTATGGATGGATTATAGGCATTTATCCATAACACAACTGTTATCTAAATTTTAGATTTACATTTCATGTCTGACACAGAAGGTTTAAACCATGTAAATTTCTATATACAATATGCAGGCATTGTAAAGTTAACTGCCTGTACTGGCATCCATGTTATAACTGTGAAGAATGTACCATATTTTGCATAGATGACAAACAGGTGATCAGGCTGAAGTCGCTTAGAAGACATGGTGTCCTTCAACAGATGGATTGATAGTGGAACGTCGCAGGACAGCTTCTACGGCATCACTCTGTATCCACCAACGAAGTACTGGAATTGTTGATCTGTTGATGCACTGGAACTGTCAATCTGTTGAACACTCGAAAATTTAAGGCCCTCATGAAAAATGAACTGTTGGTAATGGACAAAAAAAGATTGTGGCTAGTGGACTAGGCTCACGGCCAGTGGGCTAGGCTCACCATTGTAAAATATTATTAGCAAAGAGCTAGGCTGACAGGCAGACACCGTACTACTGTATCCGTTAACATTTATTTGTATTAGTATAAATTCTTGCCAAACAGTTAATACTGTCAGAGTTATTTCAATTCTATTATAACAGAGCTAGACAGACTAATGCACACTTAGTCCAAAAATGTCACTAAAGAGTGAAACATACTGTCCAGTTTATATACTCTTTTAAATGTCAAACAATGTTATTTTTTAATATCCTTGTGACTTGTTCTTCTGGTTTCTGTTTGTATCATGAAAAAGTCCATGGTTATTTCTAGCCTGGACAGTTCCTGTTGAAATGACAAATATGTCCTTCTTTGGTTATTTTCTTCCTTACTGTATATGAAGACTTCACAAAACATCTCTCCACATCATCTTTGCATCACTTGAAGTGTCTGTATTTTATTTCATTTATTTCTGCATCTGAAAGCTCAAAGAAAGTCAACTTCCTTTTTTCTATAACAGGATGCCTTTACAGTAAAGCCCACAGCTATATGTTATTAATATCTAAGCTGAACATTTACAAGAAATTAACTGTTCTTGCAAAGCAAGCCATATTTTCATTTACTGCACACACAGTATAATTTTGGGGAAAGAATTTTAATTTGTACAATCTCTATCATCTATCAATTTGTCAAGTTATACCCTAAAACAAATGTCTTGACTTACTATTCTGGAAATACGTATCATCTGCCCCTTGACCACATTTTTCTTTTGATAGTCAGGATGACAACTGTCATAATATAAGAATGAATTACTGTATGTTTTTTTTTTTTTACAAAAAATATTGGAATGTATTTGACCATTTTCTTTGTATAACTGTATGTCCAAAAAATCTATTTTAACCTTGTCAAAATGACTTGTACATTTAAAAAATGCTGTTCTTTCATTCAGATAACCAATAAATTCATCAAGTTCATTGCTGGAGCCCTTCCATAAAATAAGTATATCATCCAAATACCTTAAGTACATCAAAATATTGGACATGTATTCAGACAAATACAAATTGTTCCTCCCATTCAGCCAACACAAGGTTGGCATAAATGGGTGCACATCTAGCTCCCATCGCAACCCTGGTCATCTGTTTGTAATATTCACCATCAAACAGTATGTAATTAGTGAGTAGTACAATCTCCATTAATTCCACTAAAAGACTTCTCTTTACTTGATGCACTTCACTGTATTTTGCCAAACTATTACTAAACCAATCTAACCCAATTTGGTGGGGGATCACAGAAAACAAATTAATGACATCTACTGTTACAAACCAATATTCTTCAGTATTTTCCATCTGGATCTTCCTAATGCAGTCTAGGCAATGCCAAGAATCTTTTAGAATGTGTGGCAAATTATCCAATATATATTTACTTGTAATATCTATATATGACACAAGTGGCTCAGTTTTTCAGCCTCTAGCTGCCACAATAGGCCTAAAGGATGGACAGTTGATGTTTGTATGAATTTTGGGAATTCCAAAAATGGAGGGGATAATAGGATGTTCCACTGAGAGATACTTAAATTCATCATGAGTAATAATCCCCTCACACATAAATTCATAAAGCTGCCAATCAATTTTAGTGTAGGCCCTCTGTACCTCAAATTTAGATACCAAGTCATAGGTTTCTGCGTCACGTAATAATAGTTGTATTCTGCATGTGTATTCAGTATTTGCCATAATAACCCCCCCACACACCTTTATCGGGTTTCATCACCCTGTATTGGGTACAGACACGAGACCCTCGAGAGGACAACATGATGACACTGATAACATGGGTATTGCTAATAATTTTTATATATACACTAGACGTTTGAATTTAAGGTTATTTTTTGGGAACAATTCTACTGTGCATGTTGACAGAGGGTGAGCGATCCTCAAAAGAATAGTGTGTTTATACCACCATACAATCCTTCTATTATGGTGTTTGAGTGTCTTTGTACAACTCAGATACGTTAAGTGTTTAGAACATGGAACACCACCCAATAATAATTTATCTACATCTGAGCAGTTCTGTTTGAAAGAACTAACACAAAGTAACCAACACAGGACAATGAAACCCAATAAAGGTGGGGGGTGGTTATTATGTCAAACACTGAATGCACATACAGAATGCAACTATTATTACATGACACAGAAACCTACGACTTGGTATCTAAATTTGAGGTACAGAGGGACTACACTAAAATTGATTGTCAGCTTTATGAATTTGTGTGTGAGGGAATTATTACTCATGATGCACCTAAGTATCTCTCAGTGAAACATCCTATTATCATCTCCATTTTTGGAATTCCCAAAATTTATAAGAACATCAACTGTCCACCCTTTAGGCCTACTGTGGCAGCTAGAGACTCAAAACTGAGCCCCTTGCATCATATATAGATATTACAAGTAAAATGTTAGATTTTATGAATATAAGTCTGAAATTAATTATGTTGTAAATATGCTGAAAGAAAAGGCTTGCTTAAATGCAGAAACAAAGTTTAGTAATATGTGATCAGCAGTCATACTAAATGACCATGGCTTGGAAAAGGAATCTGCTGAATGGACATTCTTCCCTTACAGACTCAAAACAGGATGTATGCAAGAGCAAAAATACAAAATCTGCTTTTAAAGAATGGACATTTTCCCTTACAGACTCAGAAACAGGATGTATGCAAGAACAAAAATGCAAAATCTGCTTTTAAAGAACACTGACATGTTATTCTGCATATAAAAAATGGACACAATATCTTTCCTAAAACAACAGGACATGTTTATGACACTGTGACAATGTGTTTTCTCAAAAATATGTTTTTCTGCATGGAAAAACAGGATATGACACAAGAACAGATGTTTTTTATACAAAGATCCAAATAAAATACAGGATGTTCACACTGTCAGAAAAGCTGATCTCTGACAATGTGTTTTCTCAAAAATATGTTTTTCTGCATAAAAAACAGGATATGCTTATCAGCATTGGTACAATAACATATGTTCCTATACACAGATCCAAATAGAATACAGAACAATGTGTTTCCTCAAAATATGTTTTTCTACATGGACATCAGGACACTGTTACAGGATATTCACACTGTCAGAAAAGCTGGTCTCTTACAAGACATTGTTAAACAAGGAAGCTTAGTATTGTTTCTACAGGACTAAAACTGTATATAAAGAGCTGTATAAATCCAGTCATGTTAGAGGTATGGTAGGGACACAAGTCCTAAGGTAAATGTTATATCTCTCACATCATCTGTACTATATGAGAAGTAAAATTGGAACAGTACTTTTAAGCTGCAACGTTATTCCGTTTGGTTTATTATAAAAAGTTATTGGTTACTGCTCTTAAAGACAAGTGCTGCAAAGTATATTCTCTCATCAGTGTATATTCTGCAAGTTTCTGTATGCAACAGACTGTGAATGCAAATATAATCAGACTTTGAATTTTAGCAAGAATCCATCACACCAAGCAGTAAGCAAAGAGAGCTCAAAATATTTTTTCAATGGCGAGCCAGCCAGGAGTCGAACCTACAGTCTTTGTATATTAGACAGTATGGATATTATTTATAATTCATGCAGGAGTAAACCAAACTTTAGTAAATTGCTATGTTGGTATACACAGCACATTAGTAAATGTAAAACCTTATTAGGGCAGGTTGATAGTAAGGCATTATGCAAATGTATTACAATATTTGACTGGTATCTCAAAGAAAACCATGTGAAAAATGACAAATGTTTATTGTGTGCTTCAACAAAAACTGCATTTTGTGTATTATGCCATAAAATAATATTGCATCATATTGCTAAAAAATAGACTGTAAAAACAGATCTGAAGAATTAACTAAGGGTAAAGTGTTTCCATTACATTCTGATGTTGAACAGTT
Source organism: Protopterus annectens (assembly GCF_019279795.1). Classification (NCBI taxonomy): domain Eukaryota; kingdom Metazoa; phylum Chordata; order Ceratodontiformes; family Protopteridae; genus Protopterus; species Protopterus annectens. The sequence continues at coordinate 994,559,746 of NC_056746.1, read as the reverse complement.
ATGTCCTGTCACCACATGTGAGTCAAATCAGTTACTGATAGTACCCTTAGTACATTTTGTTACAAAGGAATGTAGTAAACTTCTAAAAGACAGACTCAATGAGTTCAGAAAGCTTAGACAAGTTATACATACATCTTTTCAAAAGTGCATAGGAGTTTCAAATTCAGCAGAACAGCTTACTAAATAATGTCAGAAAGACCATACAACATTCCAGGAAATTCAACAGCAGTTGCAGGATAAAGGAAATAAATTAGCTGAACTGACAGAGACTGGGAACTTCCTACATACACAGCTAATCTGTGCAAAAGAAATATATTTTATAATATGTTTATGTTTTGAAAATGGTTAAACATACATGGTAGGATGGTAGGATCTGATGTCTGGACAAATCATTCTTAAATGTTTTACTTTTATTCAGTTAAAGCAAGACATCTATCAGTACTACAGTAAAGTAAAGCATATGAATGCCATTCATTAGCATAGTCAAAAGGTAAACAAAATTGTTCTAGTGTATAAAATTAAATAAAAATAGATGAGTAAAAATTTAAAGTCACAAGACTGGCATACTTGTATAAAGATATACATATACAAGACAGACATGCATGTATGTTCTTTTCATCTAGAGTACATATGTTACAATACACAAGAATAACAGGCAGACAACAGCAAATATAAATAATATAAATATAAATGTGTTGGTTAAACTAATATCTAATTTGTTTTTTACAATTTGTTTATAATTATATAGTAACACCAAACAGTTAAAATTCTGAATTTTAAAAAGAAAATCACAGATGGTATTAGTCAAACAGTTTTTGTAAAATTAATGGCAGGACAGTTAAATGGCAAAATAAATAAAAAAAATATTGAAATCCATGTAAGGTAATTGTAAAATAATGTCTATTTATGTTGTATAAATGCATAGTTATGCAAATCACAATCACATTAAAGGAAAAATGCCAAAATAATTAATTATAGTTTACAGAATATAAAATGTGAGCTCAGACCTTCCTAGACTGAATGAATAGTTACAGGAAATGCTGGAAAGATAAGATAAACAACAAGACTGATTGCCAGATAAGTAGCTTGAGTTTTTCTAAAGCATCATTGTTATTAAAACATACTTATAAAATGTTTACAGGCAACACTATTTAGTAATTGTAATAAAATGTCACAATTGTGCATATATGTCACTTATAATCTGTTTGCAAGTAAATGTTAAAAGGACAAAAAAAAACATCAGTTGCATCAAGTACAGCCAGCAAATGGGCTATAGTATATATACAGTTCAAATCAATTGTGCAGGAGGGTGTAAATACCTACTAGAGGTAATATACAGTGAAAACTTTATTTAGTAACCTAATAAAATAAATGTATAACCAAAGTGTTGGGCTGACATACATTCTATTCTCACAGCATAGGGCAGGTAAACAGTGCTAAAGTACTACAGGGGGAGGGGCACTTTCTCAGTTTTACACTGACTGTATAAGCAATACTGCACAAGGGTCTGAAATAAAGCTACATAAAAAATAAACAACAAGGGTCTGAAATAAAGTTACAGAAAAAATAAACAACAAGGGTCTGAAATAAAGCTATAGAAAAAATAAACAACAAGGGTCTGAAATAAAGCTACATAAAAATAAATAATAAGGGTCTAAAATAAAGCTACAGGAAAAAAATATCTCATTCCTTCTTGACAATACTCTTTTAGGGAGAGGGAAAAACAGGATATAGTGTCAGTTCCACTAGATATTTCTAAAGAGACAAACATTTTTCAAGATTTTTCTTAATATTAATGTTATTAAATTTGTAAGATTAGACTAAATGTACTTTATAGTCATTGTATGTACAAATGCAGAAGAATTCAGTACAAATGATAATCTTTGTATGTACAAATGCAGAAAAATTCAGTACAAATTAAATTAATGTCTAGTAATGAATATGTGTGAAAAAAAACATGTTTTAAAAAAATGGGTCCAGTATACCTAGTAAATTGAAATGCATAAATAGCAAACAGTCTGTGTAAATACATACTGATCAGGATACATTGTAATAAGTTCAAAACTAATTTGTCAAGTTGTAATATCACTGGTTTTACCCCAGTAAAATAATTGCTTTCAAATATTTATTATCTAAGCCCAGTTCAGTACTTTACCAAGATGTTAATGGGCAGTTCAAAGACATGACCACAATGTTGTGGTTAAAATGACATTGAAATTGTGTGTTTTCAGTAGTGTATAAATGCTTGCAGTAGCACATAGTTATTATCTCATAGTTAATTTAACAGCTGCAAAGAGTTAATGGAACAGTTCTAAGTCATAAATTAAATTCTGTGATTGCAAAAGAATAAATTGATCATGTTAAAAAAAAATAACATTAAAGCAGACACAGCTCATAACTGATAAAAAATATTTTCACAGAATGGTCTGCAAAAGAAAAAGTTGTTAAATACATTCAGTTTTGATAGTAATACTTTAATATCATTGTATTAACTATGTAAAATTGCATTTTGATTTGTTGTATCAAACTAAAGGTTTGTTTCTTGTGTTTTCTATATAAAATGTTTTGAGTATGTTTAAAAACAGAGGGAATTGTTAGATTTTATGAATATAAGTCTGAAATTAATTATGTTGTAAATATGCTGAAAGAAAAGGCTTGCTTAAATGCAGAAACAAGGTTTAGTAATATGTGATCAGCAGTCATACTAAATGACCATGGCTTGGAAAAGGAATCTGCTGAATGGACATTCTTCCCTTACAGACTCAAAACAGGATGTATGCAAGAGCAAAAATACAAAATCTGCTTTTAAAGAATGGACATTTTTCCCTTACAGACTCAGAAACAGGATGTATGCAAGAACAAAAATGCAAAATCTGCTTTTAAAGAACACTGACATGTTATTCTGCATATAAAAAATGGACACAATATCTTTCCTAAAACAACAGGATATGTTTATGACACTGTGACAATGTGTTTTCTCAAAAATATGTTTTTCTGCATGGAAAAACAGGATATGACACAAGAACAGATGTTTTTTATACAAAGATCCAAATAAAATACAGGATGTTCACACTGTCAGAAAAGCTGATCTCTGACAATGTGTTTTCTCAAAAATATGTTTTTCTGCATAAAAAACAGGATATGCTTATCAGCATTGGTACAAGAACATATGTTCCTATACACAGATCCAAATAGAATACAGAACAATGTGTTTCCTCAAAAATATGTTTTTCTACATGGACATCAGGACACTGTTACAGGATATTCACACTGTCAGAAAAGCTGGTCTCTTACAAGACATTGTTAAACAAGGAAGCTTAGTATTGTTTCTACAGGACTAAAAACTGTATATAAAGAGCTGTATAAATCCAGTCATGTTAGAGGTATGGTAGGGACACAAGTCCTAAGGTAAATGTTATATCTCTCACATCATCTGTACTATATGAGAAGTAAAGTTGGAACAGTACTTTTAAGCTGCAACGTTATTCCGTTTGGTTTATTATAAAAAGTTATTGGTTACTGCTCTTAAAGGCAAGTGCTGCAAAGTATATTCTCTCATCAGTGTATATTCTGCAAGTTTCTGTATGCAACAGACTGTGAATGCAAATATAATCAGACTTTGAATTTTAGCAAGAATCCATCACACCAAGCAGTAAGCAGAGAGAGCTCAAAATATTTTTTCATAAAATATACTGGATAATTTACCACACATTCTAAAAGATTCTTGGCTTTGCCTAGACTGCATTAGGAAGATCCAGATGAAAAATACTGAAGAATATTGGTTTGTAACAGGGGATGTCATTAATTTGTTTTCTGTGATCCCCCACTAAATTGGGTTAGATTGGTTTAGTAATAGTTTGGCAAAACACAGCAAACTGCATCAAGTAAAGAGAAGCCTTTTAGTGGAATTAATGGAGATTGTACTACTCACTAATTACATACTGTTTGATGGTGAACATTATAAACAGATGACCGGGATTGCGATGGGAGCTAAATGTGCACCCATTTACGCCAACCTTGTGTTGGCTGAATGGGAAGAACAATTTGTATTTAAGTCTGAATACATGTCCAATATTTTGACGCACTTAAGGTATTTGGATGATATACTTATTTTATGGAAGGGCTCCAGGAATGAACTTGATGAATTTATTGGTTATCTGAATGAAACAACAGCATTTTTAAAATTTACAAGTCATTTTGACAAGGTTAAAATTGATTTTTTTGGACATACAACTATATAAAGTAAATACATTCCAATATTTTTCGTAAAAAAACAAACAGTAATTCATTCTTACATTATGACAGTTGTCATCCTGACTATCAAAAGAAAAATGTGGTCAAGGGGCAGATGATACGCATGTCCAGAATAGTAAGAATAGTAATAGTCAAGACATTTGTTTTAGGGTAGAACTTGACAAATTAATAGATATGTTCAAAAAGAGAGGGTATCCCTCTGATTTACTAACGTTAGTAAAGAAACTGAAAAAAGGAGAATTGATGACTTTAGGCCTATTTTGCTGGATAACAATAGAAATCTCGTTACATTACATGACAATAATAGCCCCGGTCAGAACTACCATTCTGGTATGGTTATTGAGTACAATCCGATGGGAACCAAGGTTAAGAATATTGTACACTCTGTATGGGACAATGTGTTTACTCAGGAATTAAAAGATGCAATTGGATGTGTTCCAAGGTTTATCAATAGTAGAGGTGAAAACTTGAAAGATCTTTTTGAAAAAAATCTTAGACAACTAGTCAGAGACCTGCTAGGATGGGTAAATGCAGTACATGTAGCACTTGTAAATTTATTAATGATGGACCATATGTACAGATATGCAGTTACAAGAAGACATTAAAATGTCCTAGGTATTGTAACTGTAACACAAGTATGGTGGTGTATGCGGCTACATGTCTCTCCTGTACTGCATTTTATGTGGGTATGACCACAAGAAAACAGATTACGAATACTTGAACATAATAGAGACATTAAAAATAAAAAAAAATCTACTAATGCCCTATTTAATCATAGTAAGAATTGCAGTAATTTTAAAAGGTTTTTATTTTTTGTCATTGATAGATTGCCAAAATGCGATTTTGGAGGAGATCTTAAAACTTTACTGGAAGTGAGGGAATGTTTATGGCAGTTACGCCTGGATGCATCTAATGCACCGGGCATCAATGACAATAATTCAGCAGCATGTGTATTAAAATATAAATCACAGTTTTTATAATGTATGTATATTTTAGCTGTTTATATAACATTAAAATCATGTCTAGTGTTATATTTGTATTTTAACAGAATGAGTGAGTTTAATTATTTTTAAATTTTTGCTGTAGCTTCAGTATAGACAACAAGTTTTTGCACACTAGGTGGTTACTTTTTATGTGATGGGAACTGGATGCTTGGGGGTTAAATGTATGTAACAATTAGAGTGTAATTTGTCCAATTAATTAGTACTAATTGGTATATAAATGTTAATTCTGTTGTTTTACACAGACTCTGATGCTCAATTGTGGGTGAAAGCGCTTAGTCAGTTTGGTTGTTTTATTAAAGCTGATGTTCTTTCCTGCATATGGATCTGGTTTGTTGCTAGTAAAGTCTCTCTGGATCCCTTATTCTGTGGGCTATTTCTGCCTCTTGAACAGCATCTTCCATTATTACTCCCCCCTCCACCCCGGGGGTAGTCATTGCCATGTGAGTCCTGGAAAGGTCCTTGGGTCTTTTTGAAACATAGTTTACCACTTCTCTGGTTCCTGGAATAAAGCCGCTGAGGAGTGGAAAAGCATATGCCCACGACAGAAAAGGTCTTCCCATCTTTCTCACATCTGGATAGGGCCTCTCTAACTTTGGGGCCAAATAGGGATGATCTGTCAAATGCAGCAGTGACAAAACAAGACTTAAATGGCTCAGTAAAATCACATAAGTGCATCCTGGCGTGTCTTCTGATGGCTACACCTGAGCCAGCTACTCTAGTCATCCCTCCTGCAGCATGAGCAATTAGCCTCATGGACAAATTGGAGACCGATTCTAGGGTGGCAAGCTGAGAAGCCACTTTGGTTTTGAACTCCTTCAATGACTGCTCCTGCAAGAATATCTGAAATCTCTTTAATCAGATCTCTTTGAAGCCTGGTAAAATGTACCATGAAGTTCAAGGACCTGAGAGCGAAGATCAATGAAGCATATATGTGCTTCCCAAATCTATCCATTGTCCTAGATTCTTTGTTAGAAGGATGGATAGTAGGACTTTCATCAGCAAGCTCCTTTTTAGTGGCTGCTGCGAACACCATGGCCTCTACAGGAATACCATTGGGCCAATGTTGCTCATCTTTAGGGGCAGAGAGAATGCAATCAGACCTCTTGGGAATCGGCTTGATAGAGTCTGACATCTTCCAAGCCCACTGAGCAATCAACTTAACAAGATCATCAGCGGGCAGAGAAATCCAAGAGGTAGAGAACTGGGTATGAACAGCCTCTAGGTATACCGATTCCTCTGAGGAAGGTTGAATGATAGTCCAGCCACAACTCTGATTTAGGACTTCTAGGATGTCCCTGAAGGGGACATCTTCATGGGGTGACTTAGAGGAACCTTCCCCTTTATCAAAATCAGTATGTTCTGTGAAGGACTCTTCAGGGGAGTCCAAGTGCTTCCTCTTGCACTTTTTCTTCAAAGGTACCTCTTCTACAGGATGCTCTGGAGAGGTTTCCAAACAGGACATAACCTGTGAGGTTTGGTCCTGAGGCTTTTGTGCTCTCTGTACCAAGGTAGAGACTGGTGGAAGCTCCGGTCGAAGGGATGAACATGATGTTTGACAGGGAAGGCATAGACCATTTGCCCAGAATGGGCAAGTTGCTCTCCACAGCTTGGAAAGCAGGTCTCCCCGTAGAGAGACAAGAGCATAGAACTGAAACAGATTCCTTCGGAACCGTCGTCCCATCCCACACCAAGGCCGCCACCAACGTAGAAGCCGGGGCCAAGCATACATATGCCAATGCACTGAGGGGCGGGGAAGGCTCCTAAAGTATCGAAGTCGAACTCTGACCCCTGGAATCAACAATGAAGCCCCAGCCCAGGGAGGTCTCTGTTCTAAGGAACTGGCAGAACTCAGGGTAACTATTAATGTTGGAGAAAGAGCTCTGACCAGCACCAAAACAGTTGAAGCAGGAAAGGTTGGCACTAGGGGCTCTGAAATCTCAGCTGGATTCAAAGGAGGAAAATGCATGGGGGTAGAAGAAAGCAAGGTTCCAGAGCTAACAAAGCTAGGAACCATGGATGGAGGTAATCCCCTCATTGTCAGGGGCTGGTCCACCAGTCTCATAATATCTGAGTCTAATAAACTCTTGGTGGACCGAATAGAGGAGGCCGACTGAGACCTTGGTGGCCATCTCTCCAAAAAAGGGCTGGGAGGACAGTCTGCAAATGGATCTATCAAAGAGGAGTAGGTTGTATGGGATAAAACTTATCACATGAGGGTCCTTCGGTACTGAATGATCGGTTGGTACTGAAGGGAGAGTAGTCTGCACCGATGCTGGCACTGAAGAGGTCGGTGCTGATGGCACCAAGGGATGAGAATCATGGCCAACAGGTGTCAAGGAGGCTGTCGGCACTGTGGGAGATTTAGCCATTTCAGAGGGTGGTTCTGAGGGAGTTGTCTGAACTGAGTGACTTTGCTTTTTAGGTTTTGAAGAAGATGACAAAGAGGAGGAACTGGCTTCTGTCTTCAGACCAGATAGTGCCTCTTCAAATTTGGATTTAAGGCATTTCAACATCAGTTTGTTTTGTGATCTATCAGGGCTCTGGAACTGAACCCATGACAGATCACACAGTCTTCCTGTAGATGGCCTGCACCAAGACAAGACACACAGAGAGTGTGTCCATCTGAATTAGGCATCTTTCTTTCACACTTTTGGCACCTCAAAGCCATTATGTAACCCATTATATAAATCTAAGACCACCTTATGCACAGGTGTATGTATATATATATATATATATATATATATATATATATATATATATATATATATATATATATATATATATATATAGAGAGAGAGAGAGAGATACACACACACACACACACACACACACACACACACACACACACACACAAGTGTAAGAAAAGAGGAAAAGTTTTTTTTTTTTTTATTAAATGTATCAGAGAAAGGAAGGGAAAAGGAAACTACCAACGATGGTATAAGAAAATTACACCAAGGTAAAAGGGGAGAAAGTACCAACAATGGTACTTGAGACTATCTAATGGTAAGGAAGAGAGAAAAACACACTCATGCACACACTAAAGATATCTAGAGGAGTGGGTTAGTATAGACAGAAATAACGGATAAAATTTAGAGATAGAATAAGGAAGAAAAACTAACTTACAATTAGAAGAAATTAATGCCTGAGAGATTGGATAGAATGCATCGGGCACTACAAAGTGGCAAATGAGATCTGAGATCATTCGGTGAGGAGCGCAGTGGGTAGAGCTTAGCTGGAGAATTTTTGGAAGGTGCGATCTGGAACAACGACAAAATCGGTTCCGTGGCTTGGAACTGAGCCCCACAGTCAAGGATTTTGTGAAGATTGACAGCATCAGATATTACATTAGCTGCATTACAGAACTGCCAGATAAGAGCGAGAAGTGTAAAATCTATAATCTATACACAATTAAAGTTTTTATGGTACAAAAACTCTGAGTGATAATAAAAATAACAATTCAGTAAAAATGTCAGAATTGGCTACACCAAATTAACACTTCCCAAAGAAAAAGGAGGCCTGGCCCTTCCAGACTTTCTAACATACTACCATATAATAAACGCCAGTCGTATTGTACACATAGCTAACCTCCAACATCCAAACAATGACTTGAACCCCTTATGGGTAAAAATCTACAATGCGCACATTAAGGTGTCCAACATCAATCCTAGAGCAATTATCTTTCTTAACCCTAAAACTCTCAAAGAATACAAAATCCACCCTATATTAATAAAACATATCAGTGGGTTTCAAAACCTGATAACATCCCTTGGTCTGCGGCACTCTCTAACGATGGCCCAACCAGCTCACCTAAATCCCAATTTTAAAATGAGTAACAGCATGTTAAATCTCAACAGTTACCCTCTTATAAGGAACTGTACAGTGTGGGACTTCTATATTATTAAAGACTTACCATTTGATGCCATCATAGCTTCATTGACGGTCAATAAAAAATACTATATAATCTTTAAACAAGTACTATACCTAATATCTCTGGTCACGGACAAGATTTCTGTTACCCCCATAGAATATCAGCTGTACCAGACACTAGTAACCCAACTACTATTAAGGACTAAAATGCTTTGCAATGTCTATAGACTAATAAAAATAAAACACCAAGACAATATATTATTCCCTAAATACTGGGATGGACAAAACAGGGAAATAACACTTAGCCAAAAATTTGATGCAATCAATGCAACAATAAAACTAACCCCCTTCAAAAAACTAATATATACCCAGCTCATGATAAACAAACTATCGCCTATCACACGCCGTCATTCCTAAATAAAATTAACCCAAACACTTCACCCTTCTGCCCAACATGCCCCAACTCAGTGGCAGATACAATCCACATTATTTGGTCATGTAGAAATGTGTACAAACTATGGTGCTCCCTAAGAGCACAACTTGAGAAAATGGGATATATGAAGTCAACCCTATACTGGGAAATGGCGTTACTAAATATATTTCCTAGTCCATTTAAGTCTGAAACTAAACATATTATTGTGATATTTTGTGCGCTACTCAAAACTTACATTACATTAAACTGGCTAGATAGATCCAAAATGTCTTGGAAGGACTTCCAGTTGACATCTGTTATGTATGTGTTGGCAAATAAACTAAAGACAACAAGCAAAAAGAAAATAAGTTACTTCCAAAAATACTGGAATAACCTTATAGAAGCTCTTAATTAATATCGCTCCTAGGTATATTTCCATCCTCCTCTTTTTCTCTTTTGGGCTTCTCTTTACTTTCCTCTCATCTAATACCCCTACTTCTGTCGGTGTGCTAACCCTGCGCCATACACTTCCCATCTTTAATATCCACCTCCACTCTAACCCATGAAAGACCAAAATAGAAATCTTGCTACCTTTTTTCCTACCCTTGTGTAAATACTAACAACTAGTTTTCTTATACTAACATCTAATCATTCAGTGACAGTCGAGTGTACATAATGTATACAGTTAAAGCTAATAGGTTTTAGGTGTACGGATACACATCCTCATACCTGAATAATAAACACGTTATTGAATTTACTACCTCTAACTATCCTGTGTCAATTTCCTAATCACTTGTATAATGAGGGTGAATACATTTTCTTGTAATATTGGAATGATTGTACTAATATTTTAAGCAGGTTTTACTAAGTATATCCAATTACTTGTTTTGAGCATATATGTCTTGTGTGACTTGTAATTAAGTTATTTTATTTTATTTTATTTTTATTTTATTTATTTATTTTACATTTGTTGACCGGGATAGTCCGACTGGATTACATGTCCATTTTCAGCGGAGGCCCGGGGAGAAAAGCTCCTCAGTGACCGGAATTAATACATAAAGATCATACAAAGAAAAAATACAAAAAACATAATTTCATTCATGCAACAGAAGAGATACAGTAAGGTGTTAATTATACTAAAAAAAAAACAAATAAACATTAGAGTGTAAAAGTATTATACAATAAAGAGTATACAAACAAATTAACACAGATTCCAGTGTACTATTTCTCCTAATGAGCACTTAACTTCTTTAGCTAAGAGGAGATAGAAGAAAAGTAAATAAGGGGGGAATACATATGGGAGAAGATCTATACAAATTGTAGAAAGGATTAGTCAGGATTGGAGCACTGACAGAGCCAATTAGACCTAAGATGGTGATGTAATTTTTTTTTGAAAGAAGTTAAAGAGGAAATATAAGAGAGGCTAGGAGGGAGGGAATTCCACATTTTACCAATGGTATTGGTAAAGAGTGAGTCGCCCCCTACATTGTTGGCTTTGATTGTTTGAACTAGGAGTTTGTTGGAGGAATGCAAACTGCTGAGATTATTGTAGGGTTTGATTAAGTTATTCAGGGCTGGAGTTTTGTCAGGTTGGTTCAGGATTTTAAATGCTTCTTTAAGTTGGGTCTGTTTTAGAAGGTTAGGGTATTCAATCCAATCTAGGTTTCTTAGGTTAATACAGTGGTGGGTTCTGTAGGGCATTCCTGTAGCAAATCTAGCAATCTGATTATAGCAGCGTGCTAGTTTATTTAGTTCAGATGTGTTGAGATTAGTGAACATAGGAGAGGCATATAGGAGGGTGGAGAGAAGATGTGAGCGGGCCAGGGTAACTTTTGCTATAGGAGTTAGAAAGGATTTGATCCGGTATAGTGATCCGAGTTTTTTGTTAATGGTTTTAATGGTCTGGTTGATATGAATATCAAATTTGAGTTTGTTATCTATGGAGACTCCTAATAGTTTGGTATAGGGGTCTGGGGAGATGATTGATCCGTTTTTTGAGTAGATAGAAAAGGATAGAGGTGTGGTCTTTTGCGTGGGATGGAATAATAGTAATTTTGTTTTGTTTGGATTCAGGATAAGTTTACGTTCTAACAGCCAATTTTCAACTGATATAAAGCAAGATTGAGTTTTGGATAATAGGTTAACAGGAGATGTGTCAGAACAGACTATTGTGGAGTCATCTGCATATTGAATGCAGGTGGCTTCAGGGATGGCCTTATACAGGTCATTTGTAAAGATAGTAAAAAGAAGAGGCCCCAGTATTGATCCTTGGGGTACACCTATGGTATTTGGTAAGAGGTTAGAGAGCTTTGATTGCCAGAGGACGGCTTGTTTCCTATCAGAGAGATAGCCTAGAAACCAGTCCAGAGCTTGTTTATCAAGCTGAAGATTATCTAGTGCATGATAGAGTAGCTGGTGGTTCACCATGTCAAAGGCCTTTGATAGGTCAAGAAACAGTGCTGAAGATATTTTTCTGTCATTTCTGTTGTGACTGATAGTATCGGTAAAAGAGAGAAGAGCAGTGGTAGTGCTATGGTGGGGTCTAAAGCCATGTTGTGAGTTGGTTAGTAAATTGTTTTGGATAAGATAGTAAAGAAGTTGTTTATGTATGCATTTCTCCATGATTTTAGCCAGTGGTGACAGTATTGCTATGGGCCTATAGTTTGATAGTTCTGTAGATGGGCCACCTTTGTGGAGGGGTATGACATGGGATATTTTCCATAATGATGGAATTTTAGATTCTGCTATGGTTCTATTGATAAGTGTTGAGATCGGGAATGCAATGGCATCTGCTGCTATCTGTAGATATTCAGCTGGGAGAAGATCTGCAGAGAGAGTAGTTGGTTTTAGTTTCCTTAGTAAGGATCTTATATAGGTAGTAGGGACAGGCTGAAATTTGAAGGTGGATTGAGATTGTTGGAAGTTATCTATGTTGATGGTATTGGTGGCCGGTAGTTGATTAGCTAGGGATTGTATAATGTCAGTGAAGAAGTTGTTAAAGGAATTCACTACTTCTTCAGGGGTTTTGTCACTCAGTTGCTTTGGGGTAGGTGTAGAGGATTTACCTGGGTGGAGAAGATTGTTTAATCCAGTCCAGAATTTCTTAGGGTTATTCTGGTGTTTATTTTGAAGTTGGCAATAGTATTTTTTCTTGTCAGATAATGTTGCTTTTTTGGTTTCGTTTCTTAGTTGTTGGAATTTTGTGCGGTCCGAGGTTGATTTGGTTGATCGCCATATGCTCCATGCTTTGTTTCTAAGTTTAATTAGAGATGTGGTATTTTTTGTTAACCAGGGTGCAATCTTAGTTTTTACTCTAATTGATCTTATAGGGGCATGAGACTTAAGTATGGCTAGGAATGTGTTGTTGAAGAGAACTATAGCCTCCTCTAAGGGGAGATGCTTAAGGGGTGCCCAGTTAAATGATTGAAGTTCAATCAGAAATTTATTGAGGTCAAAATGTTTCTTATTTCTGACTAACCTGTACATAGGTGGATTGGAGTCTATTGCCTTTGTTTTCCTAATATAGGTGATGAGGTGGTCACTAAGGTTGTTTGGAAGGGTCCCTGCTGAATATGTGTGTGGTTGACTATTGATCAGGATCCAGTCCAGGATGCTCTCTTTTTGCTTATTATTACCTATTCGGGTAGGGGAAGATATTAATTGGTGAAAACCATGTAGGTTAATATGGGTAGGGTTAGTTTCTGATGAGCATTTAGTCCAGTCTATGTTAACATCTCCTAGGATAATGGTTTCTTGAGGGTAGTTATTTGATAGCCAGCTAAGGATGTGCTCAAGTGTATCAGAGTTATCTCCGGGGGGAATATAGGTCACAATTAGATTAATATTTTTGTCTTTGTTTATTTGTAGTTTTAGTGCTAGTATTTCAGCATTTGAGATTTGAGGTGGTTGAGGCGAGTTAGTAGTGACATTCAGTGTGTTCTTATAGAGCACCGCAACGCCACCTCCTTTTTTATACTGACGATCATTTCTATATATATTGTAGCCTGGTGGCATTACTTCATTATCTTTGGTCCCTTGTTTTAGCCAGGTTTCTCTTAGACACATTATGTCTGGGAGGTACATTGCTATAAGGGCATGCATGTCATGGACCTTTTTATTTAAACTTCTTATATTTAAGTGATATATCTGAAGGGAGTTTGGTAGGGAGGGTGGTTGGCTGTTTGTAGTTAGAGAGGGTGTGGGGCCTGGATTTGGATGGATATCCCCAGCTATGGTTATATTTTTACTTAGATAGTCTAATAGTCTTATGAGTTTAAATAGTAGTTTAAGTTCATGTTTGGATTTGGTATACTTTGGGTTGGGTTTGAAGGGGTTATGGTAAGTGGGGTGGTATGTTTTACTAGGCAGATGGATAGTATGATTTTGGAGACAGATGGGGGTGGGAAGGTACTAGTTTGGCTTCTGGGGTAGTAAAAACCTGGGAGTGTCTGTCCTTCATATCTAGTTAGCAGGTATAGTTTGATAATAAGAAGTAATATACACGGTACAATTTTTAGCGTTAGTTTAGTTGTAATGGGTGTACTAGACTTCATTTTCTTTGGGCGATAAAGTTCTGAGTTGAGAACCTTTTGGAGGAAAGGTGGATGGAGTTTTAAAGTCAAAAGTGGTTGGCTAACGAAATAGAGGTAGGGGTGTGGTTAGTTGGCTATAAATTTAGCTATACTGGGGGCGGGTGGGATATGGTGGCAGGGCGGGGAGCGGAGCGGGGTTTATTCCACCCCCAACTATGTAGTGGCCAGAGACAAACAGTAAGAAATGGTAAATTTTCAATTTTTTAGTACCGTAGTGGCCAGAGACAAACAGTAAGAAATGGTAAATTTTCAATTTTTTAGTACCAGTCTTTAACTTTTAGCGCCAGCCTCTTACAAGTTTCAATATTTTACAATAAGTCTGTATCTGTATATTTAAAAAATGCTAATAAAAATCAGATTGCAAAAAAAAAATAACAATTCAGAAAAGCATACATTTAGAAGCTCTTGGAAGACCCTTTAAGAGAAGTTCAGTCAGAAACTTTTGTAAACATAACACTAAAAAAGTGTTTCATAATTTTGAGATCACTATCCTTTGTTAAAAGAAAGCCTTGCACATACTGCATGTAGAAAAACTTACAAAACTATCTAGCTTGCTTTCCTGGAAAAAGAGATGATTGGAAACTCCTTTGTAAAGAAGGATAACTTATTGAAATGTCACATTTTTTAAATATTTATGTACCCCCAGATTGCAGTTTTAAATTCTTAGATTTGCAACTGCACATTCTGAAAAGTGAGCCTGAATGTACAAAAAATGGGAAGTATATATATATATATATATATATATATATATATATATATATATACACTAAGTCTGACATCACTGTATCTCAGAATATGTCTCCTTTTCTGAGATCTAGCCATTTAGAGTTACTATGCTTAAGTAGTGGTGGTGTGGGGGTGTTGTCCCTATGTTGGGAGGTGCAGGAGGCCTGCTTCCCTGTGCAAGAACAAGAAACAAGGCTCAATATTTGCTGTTCTCCTGTACTTTTTTTGGGGGGGGTTGTTTTTTTTTGTTTTTTTTTTGTAATTCTGTTATAGGTGTGAAAATTACATTATTAAGCCTGCTCCCCGATATAAACAGAACATGAAAATGTGTTATAATTAAGTTAGCTATGTATGCAAATGTTTGAAACAAACATCAAAAGATTTAAGACAATGATTACCATTGGCAAACTTGGAGAGGGACTAGTGTTTTGATTTCACTGTAAGAATTTTTCAAAACACTGATTGAATGCAGGATTGTAACGCAACAAAGTGCGGTTTCTGTGGAAGTAACACTCACTTTTATGAACTAGACGGTTTCATTACCAAATGACAAGAGGACTGTAACAGCCAGAAAAGTACTGTGTCAGACTGGAAGCTACAGAGCTCAGAAGTGGAATCAAAGAACAATTAATTTATCTGATTTTGGTGACTATATTTTGATGCTATTTCACCATTTTTGTTTCAGATCACTGATGTGTTCATAGATTTGTAGTTGCAAGGCAGAACCAGTCCACAGACCATAATCACTTTAACATTCACCCTCTCTGGAGAATGGGAAAACAAGTCAAGCCCGGGATGAATTTATTGGCAACCATCCAATTGTCAAGTTTTGCCTTAGAGAAAGTGAGGGTCTCACTCTGTTTTGCATGTAATTGAATATTTCACATATTGGGAGAATTACTGAGCAATAAATCTGTCCCTCCAGAATGTCTTATTTATTTACTGATGGAGATGCAAGTCTTTAGTTTAAGTGCTTTTGAACCATTTGTTTTCCAGAGATGTAGGAGACTAAGTAGGGTCGGGTCCTTAACAGAAAATAATGCAACTTGAATCACCTCACAGGCACCTATAGGAGATAAGAGTATAGAGATATGGTTTTCAGGTCTGTCTTGGTACACAAGGGTCTTTAGTCCAGTGATTTTTTTTTAGTTAGGAGCCTCTGGGTTTTTTTCTAACTGCATGATGTTTTTGGATAGATATGTATTAAGCAGGCTATTATATTCTACAATTGGTCTGAGCTATCGAGAGTACAAAGGAATAATAACTCCTTTTGGCCTGGATGAAATAACTTTAGTTATTAATTAGGTTGGGTAGAAGGGTTTCCTGGCAAAGGTACCAAGATCTCCGACAGCTGTATCAGTCTGGAGGTAGGTGCAATCCATACAGTAAGCTGCTGCTGAAATTTGTTTACCAAAGATGACACTTCTACACATTTTTGCATTTAATTTAAGCCTATTTCTAATACACCACTGATGTGTATAGTTTATAACTTTCTCTAGTAATATGGTATATGACGCTGAGCAAAGACAAAATCCATCTTGCAGTCAAAAGCAACTGTTAGCCAAACATCTGGGATGGTGGTTTAGAGATCAGAGAAGTAGATGCCAAACAGAAAGGATTGCAGTAGCGAGTCCTGAGGAATACCACTTGTCATTTTTTTTTTTGCTTTCTGAGATATCAGTCTGTATCCTATCCATTTCTCTCTCTCTGTCTCCATCTATCTATTTTTATACATCTGTTAACTGAGTACAGTGGTCTGAGGCCCCTTTTCAGGCATGACTTGAAAACTGAAGGCATTGTACAAAAAGTAATACAACTAATGTAAATCAAACATTTAGTACTTGACAGTAGCTTTGGCATATGTATACACAGTCACGGATATACACACACACACACACACACACACACACACACACACACACACACACACACACTGAAAAATATGAAAAACAGATTGCCGTTTAAGTTAGAGGGTCTCCTCGGTTGGAGGAGTTGTTGTTTAACTTAGAGGCTCTCCCTCTTCTGTTACCTTCCATTTCTTGTTGTAAAAAAAAAAAAAAATTTAGATATAGTATTGTTGTGGTTATTATAGAATTATAGATTTCTTTTTTCTTGATATCTATGACTACAGTGTACTGTGCTTATTGCTGTTTGTGCTTTCAATAATGTCTAAAGAAGCGTCCAAAGAATCCAAACCTTCTGGATTCCACAAGTGTTGACTCGTGCTCCCAAAAAAAGTCCCTGACTGATGGACATCTGAGTTGTGTTTATTGCTTGGGAGGGGTGCACCTACAGGACTCGTGTTCTATGTGTCATGCCTTCAGCGTCACAGTGCTGCAGGAGTGCAAAAGCAAACATACTGAGAGGCTTACTAAAAGGACCCTTTGACATGCCTGTGGAAGGGAATCAGGCAAGTAAACCAAGAAAATCCTCCAAACTGACATCTCCGTCGGTTCTGTCCTCAGAGCAGTCGAGACACAGAGAGAAATCTTCCAGTTCATTGGATCCGAAACCTCTCGGGTCCAACAAGACTATCTCCTGTGGTTCTGTCAGTGTCCTCAGAACCATCTAGGAGCCACAAAAGGACTAGGTCTCCTTCTTTGGAACCGGTGCAGTCCGCTCCACACTCACCACTTCTACAGTCTGTGGCGGGCAGTCACCGATCATCCAGAAGCCTTTCATAGGTTCATAGGTTCATAGATTAGTACTAAGCTAACTGCCCTTGTGAGCCATTTTAAGCCTAGCCAATTGTCCCTTGTGAGACTCAAACCCTGCACCTTGTGTTTGCAAGACAAACACCTTAACCATTAGACCACCCTTCCAACCCTCCTTGCGAGCCATTTTAAGCCTAGCCAATTATCCCTTGTGAGACTCAAACCCTGCACCTTGTGTTTGTAAGGCAAACACCTTAACCATTAGGCCACCCTCCATTTCAGACAATGATGTGGAGAGGGTGGTGAAGAAGCTTTTCAAGACACCAACTCTCACCAAGATTTTATTGAGCCCAGTCCATATGGATGTGGAGCCGACTACTGTACTCCCCGGATCATCTATTCCTCCTTCGACTCACCTGAGCTTGGAGCAGGAGTGCATGGAAATCATTGTGGTGGAACCATCTGTTCCAAAAACCTACAGTCTCTTGGTTCCAACATCCACTATGATCTCCTCTATACCTCCTATCGATGGATCTGGTTGCCGACACTTCGTCGGCTCAGTGGGGGGGAGCGGCATTGGACCCTTGTCCAACCCCACTCTCCCTCTTGGAGCTTTGGCACAGGTGAGCTCGGCTCCCACATCGGCCTTGGAGCCATCGCTCTTGGTGTGGGAGAGGTCTTTCAACTCTTCGGAGCCGGGGACCCTCTCGGGCCGGGATCATGGTGCCTTCGAGGTGATGAGGAGTGTGCTGTCCTCTCAGACAGCTCCTCCCTTGGCTTCAGTTACTCCATCCCCTATGGAGCCAGTGTTGTCCCTCTCACCACCCCTCCATTCTAAGCGTAGGGAACTAGTGCCCCAGGATGCCCCATTGGGCGACCCCCCCCTCTTCTGAAACCTCCCCAGGGCATCCCCCTAAGGAGGTCCCTTGGAAAAGGACACGTAAGAGGAAGCATGTGGACTCCCCTGAGCCCCTGACATTGGACACAGACTTAGGGGACTCAGAAGCCTCCCCACGATCCCCCTCTGAGAATGTCTCATTCTCAGATATCCTGGAAATCCTCAAGCAGAGGGTGACTGGAAGTCCCTTTCCCCTTCTGAGGATGAGTCCATGTACCTGGATGCATTCGGTTCCCAACCCTCCACCTCTTGGGTGTCTCCGCCCTTCAACCCGCTGCTAGGGGTAGTAAGTTGAAAGGCATGGAATGCTCTGGAATAGATGGAACCAGTTCCACGGAGGCCCAAGTCCATAATGGAACCAGATGACAAAACTTTCCTAACCAAGGGCATGCCAGTTGATGCTATGGTGGTGGCGGCGGCCACTAAGAAGGAATTAGCAGAGACTTCTACTTCTGTCCATCCGCTGAACAAAGAGTCCTATACGATGGACAGATATGGGAAGAGTGTCTTTTCTTCAGCGGCCTTTACTCTCAGGTCACTGAATTATTTATCCCATTTCACCCGTCTTCAGAGGGATCTCCTGAAAGAGCTAGGAGATACCCTACAGGATCCTACAGCTGCGGTAGCTGCAGATAAAACTACTTCTCAGCTTGTGACCCTATATTTGGTAGTTAACTCCTCCATATGGCTTATCTCCTATGCAGCCAATGGAGCGAGCAGGGCTGCAGGCACAGGAGTTGCCTTATGGAGACATTCCTGGATGTGCCTTTGTCAATTTGTGGAGCCTTTCAAGTCCTCCTTTACTAATGCCCCTTTTGATGCCTTGTCGTTGTTCGGACCTAAGGTATTAGAGACTCTAACTAGGTGCAAGCAGGATGTCAAGACTCTCTCTACAGTGGGAGTACATTTTTCCATGCCTTCTAGACCTTATCCCAAAGATCAAAAAGGTGGAAAAATGTGGTTCTGGACATCCCAGGGAGCTTTGCCTGGCGCACATGGTGAATTTTCCCCCGAGGCAGAGGGTGGAATAATAATGGGAGACCCCGCCCTCACAGCAAAGGGGGTCCGCAGCATCAGGGCAACGGAGATACGCTCTCTGGTAGGCCCTTCCAGTGCTCCTGAAAGGAGGCCCGCCTGTCCACCTCTGGAACTAGTCGGGGGAAGATTGTCACTGTACCCAGAAGCCTGGCAAAAGATCACAAAAGAGACATGGGTACAGTTAATATCCAGGGGATATAATATTCTTTTCTCCATGCCACCTCTTCCCAAAAAAAAAAAAAAAAAACCCATCCTATATGTGCCACCCAATCTAAGGGAACAAGCAACTCTAGAAGTTCAAAAGTTGCTAAGAAAGAGAGTCATCTAAGAAGTTCCCGCACAGTAAATCGGGTCCAGAACTTACTCAAGGTTCTTTTTAGTACCAAAGAAAACAGGGGACTGGAGGCCCATTTTGGACCTCAGCAGACTCAACAAGTCTGTCAAAAAGACAAAGTTCTGGATGGTGACACTGCAGTCCATACTTCCCTTTCTGGGAAAGGACAATTAGATGTGCTCCATTGATCTCCAGGATGCGTACTACCATATCAAGATGGACAGGTGATCCAGGAGATTTCTATGCTTCTGGCTGAGAGCCAGTCACTACCAGTTCAGAGCACTGCCCTTTGGCGTCACCACAGCCCCCAAGATGTTTACCAAATGCATGGCAGTAGTCACGACTATTCTGAGGCATCTAGGATTCCGGATGTTTCCATATCTGGACGACTGGCTCCTCACCGCCGCCACTGAGCATCGACTAACCGAGACAAGGAACACCACAGTCAGCCTCTGCTCTCAGCTAGGCATCACCATAAACTACAAAAAAAATCTGCCTTGTTGCCCTGTCAATATATTACATTTACAGGAGCAGATCTAGACACCAAAGACATGATAGCAAAATTACCTCAGGAAAGGGTGTCGACCATTCAACACCAAGTTGCTATTTTAATCGGGAGGAAAAAGACTCAAGCAAGATTTGTTTTGAAAGTCCAGGGCTCAATGGTAGCAGCAATAACACTAGTTCCCTTGGCGCGCTTCCACATGAGGTTATTGCAGTGGCTCCTGTTTGCTCAACGGTCCATGCAAGATCTACCCATGTCTCACGAAATTCTCATCATGGAGACCAGCAAGAAGGACCTAAACTGATAGCTTCAATCCACCCAGCTGACGATAGGCAGACCGTTCGTCCTCCCCCAACCGGTGGCCACAGTGATCACGGACGCTTCCCAGATAGGGTGGGAGGGCATTATCTAAGACAGACTGTTCATGGAACTTAGCAACAACACAAGTACCACTTACACATAAATGTCCTCAAGATGAGAGCAGTGCTCCTGGCATTGCAAGCACTTCACAGCTCTCTCCGCACAGGGATGATAGCAATTCAGACAGACAACATGTCAGTGGTTGTTGTTGTCTTTCGGCTTTTCCCGGTTAGGGGTCGCCACAGCGGAACTCCGGTCCACTAATGATTGGCAGTAGATTTTCACGAACGCCGAGGTGCCAGCTCGATGTTCAACCTTCAACGAAGGCACGCCCATTTCCGCATGTCTTTTGAACACCCACCCAACCACGGGGAGGACATGCAGACTCCACACAGAAGGCACTCCCCGCACTCCAGCCATGAATCGAATGGGAGAACCTCTTGCTGTGAGGCAACAATGCTAACACTGCACCACATCAGTGGTATGGTACATAAACAAGCAAGGCGGAACCAGATCCTACCCCTTATATTGAGTGGCCCTAAGAGTATGGCAAGGGGCGATGTCCTCCCAATGCTTTCTGATCATGACGCACATCCCGGGGAAATCCTACATAGCGGACAAGCTAATCAGGGCTATACTTATGCCTCACGAGTGGTCCCTGAAACAGGACATTCCGAACCAGATTTTTCTCAAATGGGGCCAGCCTTGCAGCGATCTTTTTGCCACATTCATCAGTGCCAAATGCAGCAGCTATTTTGCCCTAGTTCCCCCACTGGGACAATCACTCAGGGATGCACTCGTTCACGATTGGCCCCCAGGACTTCTGTATGCCTTCTCCCCATTCCCTCGGATTCCCAAGGTTCTTCAGAAAGTAAAATCAGTGGGTTTCAAGCTAATTCTCGTTGTCCCCTACTGGCCTCGTCAAATCTGGTTTCCATTTCTATGGCCCCATCTTCTGGAGGAGCCTTGGATTCTGGACCCAGCTTCGGATCTGCTGATGCATCAGTCGGGAACACTCCATCCTTCCTTACAAACCCTGAAGCTTACAGCTTGGTTTCTCCACTTCCTGGCTTAGACAGGCTTCCTGACATCTCCCCAGCAGTACAACATATTCTAATTTTCCCTCACAAATCCTCTACGAGAAAACTGTATGCTAGCAAATGGAAACGGTTCTCTTGTTGGGCTGACAAAAATAATATTGATCCTTTTACTGCACCCATTTCAAAGATCCTAGAATTCCTCACTGAAATTTTTAACCAAGGAGCAACAACAGCAACTATCCGAGATCAATTGGCTGCTATTTCCAACTTTCACGTGGGAGAAATGGGTTCCAATGTTATGTCCCACAGGCTATGCAAAGCTTTCCTGAGGGGTACTATCCTTTTAAGACTCCCAATAAGAGAACCACTTCCTCCTTGGGATCTAAATTTAGTCCTAGCTGCCTTGATTCTTCCTCCGTTCAAACTGGCTAGTTCTTGTGCTCATGGCACATGGCAACAAGGCAGAGTGTAAACTCCACCAACTGGATCATAAACTAATCTCGCTGGAGGTCCTCATCCCACCCCCACCTGAAATAAAAAAGACCACAGTAAAAAACTTCTCGAAAGCCGACTTCACACTTCTAAAGACTAGTGTGGTCTCCTTTAAGGCCCCCGAGCCGGCGGAAAAATGTACTCAAGCCGCTGAATCACTTACAAATGCCTTCTACCAGCACCTGCAGGACTGCATGGATAAGGCAATCCCAAGCAAAACAAAGACTCTTTGTACCAAAGGCAAGCGTCCAGTCTGGTGGACCCCAGCCATAAACAAACTCTACAACAAAAGGAGGAAACTACTACAAGATAGAGCAAAATCCTTAAAAGGTAAGACACCTTTGATCACTATAAGTAAAAAGCTAAGAGCTCTCATAAAATCATCCAAAGCAAATTTTGAGAGAAAAATAGCTAAAGACTCAAAAGACAATCATAAGGCCTTCTTTAGCTATGTTAGAAACCTGGGAGGAAACTCCCAGATATGCTCAGAACTAGTTCAAAATGATGTGAAGATTACTGATCCTACAGACATTGCCAACATACTGGCTGACAGGTTCAGTGCAAACTTCTCCCCGCCGCGCCCAAAAGGAGAGATATCTATACCAAATGGTTGCAGCCCCCAAACATCTCAACGCCCAAGTGAGAACTGCTCTCTCCAAAGCAAAAACACAGCATCCATGGGACCTGATGGTGTCCCAGGCTGTGTGCTCCACGAACTCAATGAGGAATTAAACCCACAGCTAGGACAGCTGTTTAATCATAGTCTCACCTCTGGATACGTACCCAGGAGTGGCACTGCGACTGTGGTCCCACTTCACAAAGGCGGTGCCTCCACAGACCCTGGAAATTACCGCCCATTAGCTTGACAAGCCTTATCTGCAAAGCTATGGAGAGGATCATAATGGACCTCATAAATAAAGACATAGGAATTTGCAGACTTTGGATCCAACCCAGTTTGGCTTTGTCAAAGGCAGATCATGCCTTTTAAACTTGGTTGACTTTTTGAAACAGTCACCAAAGCCATTGATGAGGAAAGGCAGTCCATACAGCCTACCTCGATCTGGCGAAGGCCTTGACACAATACCCCACTCGGGTATCATTGAAAAACTCATCAGCTTAAATGTTAACCCATACATCACAAGATGGGTTGCAAACTGGCTGAGTGACAGAACCCACAGGGTCAGAGTTGCTGGCGCCATGTCAGACTAAAAGCCTGTCACAAGTGGTGTCCCACAGGGCTCAGTCCTGGGCCCACTCTTGTTTGGCATCTACTTTTCCGAAGTACAAGCAAACACAGGAGGGTTATGGCTGACAACGTTTGCAGATGACTGCAAACTGGCGCCATAGTCGAAAACACATCTGACACAGATATCCTTCAGAAGGGTCTCACAGAAACGGATGACTGGTGCCAGAGCAATGGCCTAAAGTTAAATGCCAAAAAATGCATAGTCATACCCTTCGGGAAAAACAAGGTTACCCCTAGCTACCATATAGGTGGTAATCCTCTGAGCACAGAAGAAGTTATCAGGGACCTGGGGACCCAGGTTGACAGTAGCCTGTCATTCGACACCCATGTAGCTAAAGTAGTTAGGAAGACCTTCTACATTGCCCACCTTATCATGAAGGGATTCACATCTAGATCAAGGGAGGTCATAGTCTCCCTATACTCATCACTCATCAGACCAATGATTGAGTACAATGCCCCATTCGGAATGTATCTGACCCGACACTTGCAGCAGCTGGAGAGGCCTCAAAAGTTCCTCACCAAAAGGATAAAGGGTCTCAAAAATCTGTCCTATGCTGCCCGACTGAAAGAACTCCAGCTCTATTCAGTCGCCACGCTGCTCAGAGGTGACCTTTGCCTGACATACAAGGCCATGTCTAACCCAGATTTGATGAATATGCTTCACCTCAAAAAATCTAGATCTAGCAGAGCCACAAGGGCGGGAGACTTAAACCTCAACACGGCTATTAATAGGACGTGCTGGAGGGATAGATTCATCACCCAAAGACTCCCTATGCTGTGGAACAAAATCCCGGTATATGTGAGGCAGAGCACCTCGCTGGCCTTGTTCAAGAGAAATCTTGACCAATGGATGGGAGATCGCAGATATACTCCAGGGATTACCTCAGTGCCACTGCTGGACAGAGGCACAGCAAAATAATGGGTATAGTTCCCCATACAAAAGGGGTGGCGTAAGCCACAAAACTATGGGCTAGGCTTATAAATGCCCTCGGGCAGATAGCCTAGTATGAACCTATGAACCTATGATAGTACCTATCCTGATAGGGTACCTCCTGCTTCCAAGAGGGAAAAACAAATCAGACCAGAGAAGAATTTACTGATGACCTTCCAATCATCAAGGCTTGCCTTAAAGAAAGCAAATATATTGCTATGTTTTATATTTATCAGAAAATTATTCTAAAGATGGGGCAAGGACTGAGTAACATTTTATTTGATTACAGAGCTTCAAGTCTTTAGTCTGAGTGACTGTAGAGTTGTAGGCAGTCAAAGAGTGTTGGGACCTTAATAGTATGCAATGCCAGACATAATTCACCCCATGGGAATCCATAAGAGACAGAATACAAAGATAGATCTTCTGGGCAGTATTGGTAGCTGAAGGTCTTTAGTCCAACAATCTTTTTGAATAGAAACCTCAGGAGTCTTTCTTGCTGTGTGATGTGTTTGGATACATACATACGAAATCAATAATAATAATACACATCTGTTAACCAGGTAGGCCCATAGGGGACACAGTCTCTTTTCAGAGGTGACCTAAGAGCAATGTGTGGTTAAGTGAGTTGCTCAAGGTCACACACCAGGTAAAAGAGGGCTCATGGAATCAACCCTGTACCACAGAAAGTACAGCTCACAGTCTTAACCCTCTGCAACAACCACATGCATTATAATTTGTCATATCAAGGCAAAGTATAGAAGAAAGATAACAATTTGACCTGAATGAGACATATTTAGTTATTAAGTGGTCTCAATAGGAGGATTCCCTGACTAGTGTTGCAATGATGTGATCAAAGGATAGGGAGTTGTCTACAAAGATGCCAAGATCCTGGACAACCATATCAGTCTGTTGTGAGGTCATGTTTATACTGTAAGCTGCTGTTTGCTACCAAAAGTGACAATGCTAAACTTTTCTGCATTTAATTCAAGCCTGTTTCTAATATACCACTGATTTGTATGGCTGCTTGCAATCGTTAGCAAATGTAGTTAGCCATATGTCTGGGCTAGGAGGTTGGAGATCCTAGGAATACATGCTGAATAGAAGGAGCCATAGAACTGGGCCCTGATGAACAGCACTATCTATCTACCTACTTTCTGAGGTGTCATCTGTTACTTCAATCACATGGGTTCTACAAATCAGACAGAATACTTGCAGTCTTAAAACACAAAATGGTCTACATTTAGGCCTTTAACCTTATTTACAGTTCTAGTATACAGAACACTGTCAAAGGCCTTATCCACCTCCAGGTATCATGAACAAATTGCATAACTGTTAATCCATAGCTTCAGTGACTTTTTCAAAGTTTACTAAATTAAGTAAATGTGATCTCCCTTTGACAAAACCATATTGCTTCATCTCCAGAGCAAAAGGTTTTTATCAGAATATATGAAAGTAAACTGAATGTGTTTCATAACTTTGTATTATAGGCTTGTTACTCTGATCAGTCTATAGTTCATGGGATTTGAGATGGGGATTAACTCAAACAGCTTTGGGAGGGGTTCAGAAAGGGAGCATCTGGTGCTGTTAAGTAACCAGGTATATTGTCAGAGCCCATGGAAGTCATAGCTACACTCTCTAAAGGTAAATCAAAGATATATATCATAGTAATCTTTAGGGAGGAAAGGGCTTCTGAACTAGTGGAACATCAGTGACAGTTTCTGGTGTGAAGTTGGCACTACATTTATCTGTAAGTATAACAGCTGTGCTTTTAGGGTCAGAGTAGGTAATACCATTATGAATTAATTCAGAGCATTGTTGTATACTATTTCTCAATTGTGTGATGCAGTTAAGCAAGGATGTATTGTTATCCTTAGCTTTGGGTGGTAATCTTGTTTTTTGCTTTGATCTTTGTTATGGTTAGCTTTCCGTTTTTACTCATTTTTTGACAGAATCTTTAATGTGGGTAGATTTTGATTTATTCTAGGCTTTAAATAGCAATTTTTGTTACATATCTATCTCTATGTATAGTGTGTGTGTGTATATATATATATATATATGTGTGTGTGTGTGTATATATATATATATATATATATATATATATATATATATATATATATATGTGTGTGTGTGTGTGTGTGTGTGTCAGTCAGAGCTGGATGTGGCAGAGTTAAAGATGTTAAGATTTGCACTCGGTGTGACTAGGATGCATAGGATTAGGAATCAGTATATTAGAGGGTCAGCCCATGTTGGACAGTTTGGAGACAAAGCAAGAGAGACGAGATTGCGCTGGTTTGGACATGTGCTGAGGAGGGATGATGGGTATATTGGGAAAAAGATGCTAAGGATGGAGCTGCTAGGTAAGAGGAAAAGAGGAAGGCCTAAGATAAGGTTTATGGACGTGGTGAGAGAGGACATGCAAGCGGTTGGTGTGACAGAGCAAGATGCAGAGGATAGGAAGAAATGGAAAGAGATGATCCGCTGTGGCGACCCCTAACGGGAAAAGCCGAAAGATGATGATGATGATGTGTGTGTGTCTGTGACATAATGTTGGTGTTTCGCAAATGTGGTTTATTTTTACATTCCCCAATATATTTTTTTCTTACTGGGACCACTTGTTTTACGCCGTTTGTTAGCTTGCAGTAAAATTCATTTTTTTCTGCCTTTAACAGTTCTACTAAGGTTGTCCAAGCCTTCACCTTTCTTAAATCGTTTATTGGATATGAACAAAGAACCACTATTTCTGGTTTCTTTTATCTTTCAATGTGCTAATTTAACATTTGCATGCATATTTGCAGACATATTTCCTGTAAATAAAATCTCTATAGTACACTGCTGCATTCCTATTACAAGTCTGGTTGAAAAATGTTTTTAGTGGCTGAATGGGCTGAGAAAAAAGTGAAGCATTCAGATGCAGGTATTTATAATTTACACTGTTTCAGTCTGAAACAAACGTACACTGCAACTATGTGTCCTATTGTATTAATTTAAGTTAAATCATCACTTCACCTTGACTCAGTGAGGAACTAGTCCCCAATCAGTAGTTTAGAGGAAAAACATAGGTTTGCCTCATGGAAATGAAAACATCAAATAAACCTTAGAGTGAATACTTTGAAGGAAGAATACATAAAAGATACTAGTCATGTGATCAGAAGTAAATTCCCATTTTGAAGGTAATCATTTTAATCTGTTTGCACTGTATTCTAATGTACCACCAATGTACAGTTGTATTACCTGAATAATTCCAAGCTTCGGCAAATCCATGGTTTCATCCAGGCATGTGGTCTGCTGTATGGACATGTAATATTATACCATCATGATGCACAATGTATTGCATAAAAAAGTACAACTGATAAGGTGCACATGTATCCAAGCATTACTGCTTGACTACAGTCGCCATTACAAGGATTACCAGTTCCTCATTCATGCAGGTCTGCTACTAAGGCAATGCTGCATTGTCTAATGCCTGACTTTTACCATATTTTTCTGGAACCCATCCAGTTCAGACTCAGTGTGTTAAAATGTGCAAACAGGAAAATTTTGCAAAAAGTGTAATTCACTAGATTACTGTTATGTAAACAACGCATATACCGAAAAGGTAGATCACAAAGATTTATCTCAAAATGTGAAATTTAATTCCAAGACATATGGACTGATATCAGAATATAGGCAAAGAGAAAGGGAACAGGAGTCCCAAGTGAAATATGTGCTCTAGCAGAGTTTTTAGTTTAATCTAGCACAGAAGCTGTTATGAAAAAAAGGATAATTAATAGGGCATATAAAATATTGCATGATAACCATAAGAGTCAATCAGAGGAGGTTAGAAAATATTTGGGAAGACAGACTAGAAAAACAAATTACAAGGGAACAATGGAAGGACGTACGCATGGCTCACAAGTATGCAACAAAGTCCAGAAGGTTTAGGATTTTTGCTTGGACATATTTGTATAGTTGCTTTTATATACCAAGCAGACTTCACAGAATTTTTCCTCAAGTAGTTAGCAAATGTTGGCGATGTGATGGGAAAGAAAGAGATAATTGGGAACATGTTTTGGGAAGTGTAATGAGCTGTAAGATTTTAAGAATTCCGTGCAGAGTACTCGATCAGAAATATTGAGGGAACAAATGGTTGTAACTAAGGAAATGATTATTTTGAGCTAGGACACAAGAGTCTGAATTGCCCAGACATAGTAAGACCTTGTTAAGTTTAATTTTATTGGCTGCCAAAAAAGCAATCACTAGAAAATGGAATTCAGAATCTAAACCAACTGTATTTCACATACTGAATATTGTGAAAAAAGATAAACATAGGAAATGAGATATTTAGTTAAAAGGAAAGGAGCACATTACATAGAAAATGGAATTTGTGGGAACAATACACGGAAAATAATGTTCAAAAGGATGAAGGAGGTTTAAGGGAAGGCAGAAATTGAGTAATTTATGTAATGTTGGACTAAATCAGAGTTGTTATAAAGAAGGAAAACATATATGTAGTGTATAATGTATGCAAATGAAAAATGTCAATATATTGTTTGCCTGTTAATATATATGTGCCTATATCCTGCATGATAATTTTATAAAGGTGTTTTAAAAATGCAGAATGTAATTTTCTTTGTTCTGCTCCCTTAGGAGACATAGGGAGTGCAGTCACATGGTATTTAGGTGCATAAGAGTCAGGACAATGAATAAGGGGTGCAAAGTCTGCACCTGCAGGTTGACCTACTATAGCTGAAGATAGCTTTGAGACAGATACGACTTAAGGCATAAAATCTGATCTCTGGAAATTATTTAGCTAAATGAAGTTCATCATGCCAGATGTGGTATCAAACAATTCCAGCTTCAAACTTATACAGAAGGGTTAATTCAGCAAAAATGTACTTCTCAAATATCAAACAGATGCAAAAATGGGAAGTCCTTAAATGCACAGGTAAATATAGCTGGATGTGATCAGCACAGTCACAAAACAATCAAAATTAGATAGAGGCTGTTACAAAAGTAAGAAGGTAAAAACTTCCAACAGTAGGAATGTCAGAGGAAGCAGATGGAGTAAATCTGAAGAACTTCATCATGCATGACCTGAACAAATGGGTAACACTGCAGGACTATGTTTTTCTATTTAACTGAGCTTACCATGGAAAAGAGTATAGTGTAGCTCTGGAGAGGCACTGCCAAGGAACCCATACCTATCATATACTAATTTCTATTCTTTGGAAAGGTGGAATGCTTTGAGGCCCTGGGGCTACACGGTTTGTGTCTAAATGGGATCAGAAGCATTCTGCAACAAAAACAGCAGTTACTAGCAAATCAATCCTGTAATATCAAATGGTGTATGGCAGGACAACCTGGGGCAGTTGTCATCACAGCAACAGTTGGAAACAAATAGAAAGAGTAAGGAATAAGGGGACAGTGAATGAGACTGTGGCTGTAGAAAGCAAGCAAGAAATGCAGGAAACAGACACATTAAGATGTGGTTGAAGAAGACATGTTGCAGGTATAACATCCTCTGGAAAGCATCCACTGGGAACAGAGAGTCTGGAATACAGGGAGGGAAATATCATGCAACAGATAAAAGATTTAAAGAGGGACATACACGCAATTAGAATGCTAGCTGTGAAAAGAAAAAAACAGTGAAAAGGAAGTTGCAATGCATTAGAGAACGGGCACTGATGCAGCGATATTAAGGGGGCAACAGTACAGTGTAGGATAAAATGGTCTAGAAGCAGGATCAGGTTGAAGGCAAAGACAAGGGGGTTGAAGTGCAAAATGTGCAAGGAAAACAAGTATGTTCATAACGATGTGGATAAAAATCAGTGAAAACTGAGACCATACTTTGTCAGTGGGACAGTCACCCTAGCCTGTATACACTGAGTCTTTGGTGTTTGAATATAGGGAAGGTGGTGGCAGTGGTCAGTACTGTGCAAACGATATGCCTTACTGAGCAGGATCTTACAAAGTGAAGGGTCAAACATGGATGAGTGAGCCAAGTAAGGAGAATAAAGAAGAGCTCTGAATTCTACGTGCTGTAGAAAGATTGTTGTTTTCAATGAATACAGGAAAGTGGGGCGGTAAACAACTGGGTAGAAGCCTGAAGGATTTAGCTTAGTCTACTCAAAAGTTGAGGCAAAACATTGACTACTAAGGTTCGTCAGTTATGCAAATCATCAAAAAAATAAACTTTCCACTGTTATGTATTACACCTGTTTAGTAATTATCTGATTGGAAGATTTATTTTCTTTATTACTACTATGGGTTAAATACAAAGTGATGGAAATGCAAGGAGTCAGTTTTATACTGTTACTTGTCCGCGATAAAATGGAAACAAAGGCAAAAAGAAGGTTAATGACTGTAAAAATGAAATGTTGCAAGAAAATGAAAATGTGAAAAGCAGAAAAACAGATGGTACAAACATTAAAGAATTATTGTAAGGTAGTAATTAAATCTGTATAATGTTAAGGAAACAGCATTTTCTCTTGACACACTGAAAGGAAAGGGAGAGAGAGAGAGGACAAACTGAATTTTACTTTAGTTTAGCAGAATATAGGGGTGCAAAGTAGAGGCTACCAAGGGAGGGAAGGGCACTAATTTTCATATGCATACGAGATGCAGGAAAAAGAGAGACAGTGCAACATAAGTGAGGAGTATGGTAAAGGAACAAGGGAGGAGAGGGATTTTGCACCCAAGAAAGAGAGAACAATTTCTGCCAAACTCAAAAAGGGGAAGCAGGATTAATGTTGTCACAGGAAGGGAAACTTATTAAAAAAAAAGGAAATCTGATGTTAACAAGGGATAGTGAACAATACTGTACAGTGTGGGGGGGCAGTCAGGATTATGCTGGCAAGAGAACTATAAGATTTAGTTGGGATTAAGGGGGTAGGGGATGTAGTTAATACTGGAGCGAACAAAACATGTGAAAACAAGGGAGGAAGGTCAGAGAAGGGAATTTTTAAGACCTGCATCAGGATAAATCAGACGGTTTGCAGACGTTCTTTAAAGTGTGCAGCAGAAATAGAAAATCTCTGATTAAGGAAGAGTAGATGAAGATTTTAAATGTTAGAGAACAGAACAAATTAGATAAACTGTATGAGGAAGTGACTCCATTTCTTATGCTGGCATTCTAAAGAAGCTAAATGCTTTTACTCGTGGTAAGATAGATAGCAAACTGGCTGAAAGACAGAACCCACACAGTATGAGTTGCAGGTCCCTCATCAGAAGATATGAAAGTGACCAGTGGTGCCCCCTCAGGACTCAGTATTGGGGTCTCTCCTTTTCAGCATTAACTTGTAAAGATCCCCAAGTAGACAGTCAAGACCTCAGGCTAACAAAGGTTGCAGATGACTGTAAACTGGGGTTGTTAAGTCACTCTGTGATGCTCTCAGTGTAATAAAAATGCGAACAAACTAAATGGAAAAAGTGTAGTACCACCCTTTTTGGTAGACAAGCCCTTCCTTCATTATATTGTACAGACAACACATCACTACAAAATGACACTGTAGCCAGGGACCTAAGAACATGAACTGATAACCCCCTCGTGACAATAGTCATCAGGAAATCCTTTTATTTAGTACAGCTAACTACCAAAGAAATGTCATGGTCTAAAAAGGCAATTATTCCCTTCTATCCAGCACTGATTAGACCAGTTAACAAGTACAACACTCCCTTTGGGTTGTATCTCATTAAACATATCAGATAATTAGAAAGACCTCATAAGTTCTCCAACCAAAAAGATCACACGCCTAAAGTTCCTGAGCTACCAAGCCAAGCAGTAAGGTCTATCCCTTTATTCAATGTATTACAGACTTTTGAGAGGAGATTCTGCCTCACTTACTATGCCAGGACCAGTTGCATCCCTGAAAGTCCAATATTTCTACTAATACTAGAATCTGGGACATAAATTGTTACCAACAAATAAATAAACCATGGTGGAGGGACAGGTTTATTACCCAGCATGTCCCAAATCCGTGGAATAACTACCCTTGCACGTTAAGCAGTGCAACTCACTTTGTTCTTTTCAACATAAATTAGATGACTGAATGGGTAACCAAAAATTTACTCTAGGATTGACTGGTATGGCCCTCCTAGATAAAGGAGGTGCAGCATGAGGGTGGGTACTGGGAAAGCATGAATGGCCATAAGACTTAATGGCCTTGGAATATCCATGAACCTATGGAAAATAGGCATTCGAGTCTAGAGAATAGCTAGGTATGTGGAGAGAGATAGAGAAAAGGGATGGAATACTTTTTAAGAGATAACTCTTGGGAAGAAACCTGATTATTCCTTTCTGCCTGAGGGGATAAGTGAGTATGTGTGTGTGGAAGCTAAACATTTCAGATCATTGTCACCTTTTAAGATTTAAATAATCGGTGTATAAAGAGATAGGAGATGGGTTTAGCAGAATGACTGACTGTGGATATGAGACAAACGCTAGTAAAAAGAGAGAGAACAAGCAGTCTGAGAAGAATACAAAACTGCAATGAAGCGAATGTAGAGCAGGATTTAAAAATAGTGTGGAGTTACATTGCAGGACAGGAAATGAGAAGCAGAAAGAGGAGGAAAACACAGACGTTAAAAGAGGAACTAAATAACTGCAAGTAGAGTCGTGGAGTTTAAGGGGAAAAGTAAAGGAAAAAAGAAAAAAATGTTGATCTGTGGTGAAGGTAAATGAGGACAGGAAAGGATAAGGGAGATAAGCAGGAGGAAGAGAAAATGGGTGCTTTAAATTCAACAGATGAAATTAAGGCGGCAAGATGTAGTGTTGAGTTGAAGGCTTCCATTACTATGAATCCTACCTTCACAATATTAAGAAGCATCAACTCATGATTGTCTGAATCCATATGAATGCATTGTAAGGGCTATCAACTTAACTTTGAATCACTTTACCATTGCCCAAGGCAACAGTGATCTGAAATCTACAATAACTGTGCAACAATCATGTAAGGAGTAAGAAAAAGTGCAGACCACCATATTAGTGGTAAAGTGGGTAAAAGCACTTGAATGAAAAGGTTAAAATGTACCTCTGATATGTGCTTGGGCCTTTCTCAAGGATGGAGAGGTAGTTCATCAGAGGGCCAAGATATGAAACTACAGTCACAAAAAGCAACATTTTGAATTCAAGTCATACTACATTCAGGATCTGAAACTACAGTCTCAAAAAAAAAAAAAAAAAAGTGTCTTGAATTCAATTAATAGTGCATACATCGTAAGCAGTGTGGTGAATTAGGAAGAAGTTAAGAGTTTTTGAAAGAAAGCAGATGGGGGAGGGGGTTAGAGAGTACTATAGAAAGCTGTTCACAGGAGGGCGCCTAGAACACGTGAGATATTAGTGAAAGAAATGAAGCTACGGGAGATATAATTGAATGAGAAGGAAAAAGAAAACAGATGAGACAATTGCACAGTGGAAAAGTAAACACTATTGAAAAGTGCAAAAGGCAGCAGGGGAGGACATACTCCAAAATTACTTTTATATACTACAAGACATACTTAGGAAAATGTAAGTTTTGAGAAGGTACTGCTGTCAGAGGCGACGCATCAGCTCTCTGATTGTACTACTCAAAGGGGAGGAGTGGAAAGAAACAGAAAACAGCAGTACTAAACAGAAGCCCGAAGATCTCTGCAAAGGTGTTAACAAGAATACTAAAGGGAGCACACGTGGAGGTAAAGGAATAGGTGCAAGTGGGGTATGGGAAGGTAATATCTCAATGAAGCCAAAGAAGAGTGCTGAAATGCAAAGAGGAGTGGGACAGAAAGATTCAAGTGGAAGCAGTAGACTTTGTCATAAAAAGAACATTCAACACAGTGGTCAGGATATATATCTGAGGCAGTGATTGAAGGTTTAATGTGAGGACAGAGTTTAGACAGTAGGTGGAAATATTGTACATAAATTCAAAATCTGGGCACTTGATGGATGAGTGCTTGTTGAAACTTTTCAAGTTAAACAAGAACACTAGTGTGGATTTTCCCTTCTTCCTTTGTTATGCATTTTGTGATAGACATTTTTTTTACAGAGGGGTTTAGAAAACTGTTACAGGATGGGAGGACAGATAAGTTTTACTATGCTTACAGAGGACTATACACTGCCGACATAAAGGGTAAAGGAAGGCCTGTTAGTCATAGATGGAATTTTAGAGGGATTTGAGGGGACATAAGGATTAATATACAACTCTTACAAATCAGTTTGTTGTACAGGTGTTGGGGAGGGCTATAAGATTACCACAGAGAAGAGTGCATGGTTACTTAGGTGCTGCATGTGGATAGGTTAAGGACACAAAGGGTAAGAATTATGACTAACTGAAAAACAATGTTGTAACTGTACTGGGCAAATGAATAAAGGCTCCATAAAAAGGAGCAGTGAAGACAGTGGTAATTAAAAAGGAAAAGCAAACAAAACTGCTGTTATGTCCTTATATACCAACAAACTGGGAGAAGAGGCTGCTTAAGAGTCAGAAGGTAGTGACATCACATGCAAGAGAAAAGTTAAAGGATTTCAAGAGACTGGTTGTGGAAGAATTGGTGGGGTTGCCATAATTTTAGTAAACATGGTATAACAATGAAATTTAGTGTAGAATGAAGACGAGAGACAGACAAAAATCAAGGTGAAACGGTCAGTAGGAGAAAAGTGAGTCTACTGAAGATGCTTGTGGAGGGAGTTAGGCAAATAATGGGGCAAACAAAAGTAGATGGGGAAATAGTCTGGAAACTGGCAAGATTAAGGTAGAAGATAAAATGCTGCTGAATTAGAAGTGGGAGATATTATTAGGGGGATTATGGAAGAATGGAGTACCACAGGTGAGAGGATTTTACGGAACAACGAGGTTAAAGAAACCTCTGCAAATATACAAAGTGGTTTAAAGTAGGATTGTGAACAGTGAAAAGGGGGTGGCAAAAAAGTTGCACCATGGGAGAAATGTAGAAAGTGAAAAGGCAGATTTACAAACATTTAACCTGAGAGATGAGGCAGACAGTACTGAGGAAGCTGAAGTTAAACAGAGTTTCCTACTCCACTTAGGAAGAATTAAATTGCAGTCTGAAATATGGTTAAAAAATGCAACAACAAAAATGCAACAACTGTACAAAACTCTTGCAGCATTGGTTTATTATGCCTGAAGGACCGAATAAGGGAACCTAGATTGGGAAGGGCAGGTAATGCCTAGAGAAACTGGCCTTATTTCACATAAAACAGGAGTGGGTTTTTTGTTTGTTTGTTTTTTTTGATGAAGTTCAAAATGGCTCAGTTCTGTGATGTAGAAAGGAAAGCTAAATCTCTTGACTACAATCTACCAATCCTAGATTTAAGGAGCAGATCCATGTACTACTGCGGTGGTATAGCGGTAGCATTGTTGCCTCACAGCAAGAGATTCTCCTGTTCGATTCTCGGCTGGAGTGCCTTCTATGTCCTCCCTGCTGTCGAGTGGTCTCCGAAAGACATGCATGAATGGGTCAACCTTCGCTGAAGGTTGGGCGTCAGGCTGGCAACTCGGCACCATAAAAATCTACTGCCAATCATTAGCAGACCGGAGTTCTGCTGTGGTGACCCCTAACTGGGAAAAGCCAAAAAGACAAACAACATCCATGTACTACTGCAGCCAACTGAGACAGGAGGATTAGGGATACTGGCTGGCTCACTCATCCTGGGGAAGGATTTGCTGGTTCCAGTCAATGACTGCATTTACAACCAACAACCAGGGGTTTACAGGCACTAGTACTCCACAGTTAGTACTCCACAGTGACTGAAGTCATGGACTGGGTCTACCAAGCCTGTCTTGCTAACCCTCAGTTACAGAGTGCATGTGGTAGCATGAACATGATAAAGGAAAACACACTAAGCCTCCACGGTGATGCAGGTATTCCACATCAGCCAACAGAGGGTGAGATTTGGATCATGTATAGAAAACAAACCCTTCTGCCTGCAAGGATGATGGGTATAAATGCAGGCTCTCAAGTGGAGAATTGACAGATTGGGGGGGGGGGTGAAGTTACTAGGATTGGTTGAAAGTTGCTTGAGTTGTCTCCAAGGGAAAGGTCTGTCATTCAGCGACCAGGTGAAGGTTAACAGTCTGTGGCTGCAGACAGTTCTTGCCTGGAAGACAACTTCTCTCCAGTCATCCGTTGCACAAGCAAGTGACTATGCTGTTACTAACAGGGAATGAATAAACATTTTTTTTGGGGGGGGGGGGACCCGTCAGGTAGGGAGTCACAAGCTAGAAAAAAATATTTTTTCTAGCCTGTTGTACTAGTAAAACCAAATGAACTAAAAATTCGAATAAAATATCCTTTATGACCATGACTACCTTACAAAGGCGTAGTGGCGCTGCCCCGGTTCAGGAGTTTAACCTGCTCAGGAAACAAAATAGTGCAGCGGTAGCGTTGTCACCTCACAGCAAGAGGTTGTCCGGTTTGATTCTTGGCTGGTGTGCCTTCTGTGCAGAGTCTGCATGTCCTCCCTGCGTTTGTGTGGGTTTTCTCCGGGTACTCTGGTTTCCTCCCACGTTACAAAGACATGTATCTGGTGCGTTTCTCCCCGGGCCTCTGCTGAAAATTGGCTTTGTTCCAACTCTAAGTCGGACTTTCCCGGTAAACAAATGTTAAATAAAATAAATAAATACAATGTTCAATTCCACCAGTACAATACCAAACTATCCTTTCAAGTTTCTTAAACGCATTACTCAAAGCAGTACTTAAAAAAAAGACAGATTATAAATTAACCAAGCTCATAATGAATTATGCAACCCCGAAAAGCTGAAGGTATCAATCTATGGAATCTCTGAACTAGAATATGCACTTCCCGATATAGGGTTCAACTCATCCTAAAATATGAACATACTCCAATTCCTTGTTAATGAGATGTGAGTCAGGTACGGTGTTGTTGCAGAACAGTGCCTCCCCAGATGCACAGTAGCAAGTCCCGCCCGCCAGCGGTGACTGTTCCAATAACAAATGAATATTCATAAATGTCTTCACCAGCTTCATGAATATTCATCGGGAATTCAGTACGTTAGCTCGAGGGGGCAAAGAAACAGTACTGTAACTGTTGTACAGTGTTACTGCAGCAGACATTTTACAGTTAGCTTCACATTACTCACGTCCGGATTATTACTTATCAATGCCCTGTAATTTACCAGTGAAGACGTTCAGATGTCCGCTTAGTTCCGTGAACAAGGAGATGTCACTATTACAACACTACTCTTTGATCTGGTGACAGGGTTTCACCTCCCTGTACAAACGGGGTACCAGAAAGACTTTCTGTTTTGAACTGCAACTGCTCGCCTATTTAAGTAAACGGTTTGCTGATAAAAATTAACTATCTGCTTTTCTTAGCATATAATTAAAGCTCCTCCTTTTAATGCAAATGAATTACTGATAAAGATTAACAATCTGCTCTTCCAAAAATAGAAGAATATATTGTGGTAAAAGTCATTCTCTACACAAACCGCCTGTGTATTATTCAGTTCAAAGATCAAAATGTGTGTAACACGTAAACAAAGAGTTAAGTCAAAATGACTATAAAAACGTACTAGTGATTTACAAATGTTACTTGATATACAACCAGCACTTATCACAGACAATCATGAAAGAACCCGCCTAATTTTCGATCTCTTACATATAACTGCCAACATTTTTGTAGCACAATGATTACGCTTACTGGCAACCCTGCAATGACGTAAGCAGCTATCGGGGGGGGGGCGGGGTTATTACAGTATCTTCTTAATGGTGGGGCAACAGCTCCACCTTGTGGAAATGCATACACAGCACTATCAAGGCACCTGAACTGTGACGAGGGATTCCGGCAGTGGGAGTGCCACAGCGAGCAGGTTTGATCTGTCATAGACACTAACGACTGGAGATAGGGCTCTGTACCCAGAAATGGGATGACATTCTTTTTGTACGTGACAACAGCTGACGTATGCGTCATATTGTGGGCTCACTTGTTCTTGCAGTGGTTTTATTTATTTATTTGCTGACTAGGATTGGCATTCTTTGCTACAGCTCGGTACCAGGTGGGAACCTCAAAATGTCGACGTTGTAAAAGGAAGGGAAGTAAAACATTTCGACACCATTGTATGGTGAGACAGGTGTCTTCTGCTTTGGTAATATTTCCAAAAACGGCTACTGGGTAAAAACACCTTCTGATAAGCAGCTCACCACAATTTGGAATTACATTATAGAAATGCACTGGAAATAGGACACGTGGTACGAGTATAAATATATGATATATATTTTTGGCCGTGAACGGTTACCTGATTAAGCAGCTTTAACTTCCGGGAAGGCTGACAGTATCCTGCTTGGGCAGTCAGCAACACTTGCTTGGGGAAGGGGGTACACTTGCAGTGTGTTTGCTGCCCATCTTTTATACAGAGGTGGTAGTAGAAATATTTTTTTCTTTGCAGTGTGGGTGTATGTTAGGACTGGAGATGTATTGTTGCTTGGTTACCATATGGCATACCCCACTGCACACTGGCAACCTATATCGTCTGGAAACACAGCCACAACCACTTACAGGGTTGAGAATCTTATTATTGCAGCAGCTAAGGTACAAACTTAGGAACTTTCTGGGTGTTGCACTGGGATTCCAAGAGTGTTTATATATACACAGATAGATAGATGGATGTAGATTTTTTAAACTGGTGGTGTCATGACTTATGGCCCAAATTTCTGGATCTCAAAGCACAGTTCCTCCAGCGTTTTGCATTGCTTTTCTTTTAGCACCTAACTCTCTTTCTAACTTTTACGATTATTGGTTGGCATTACCATTATCTAGTGTTCCTAGCTTAGTATTTTGAAACACTGAATATTTGTTTCATTATCTAGTATTCCTGGTTTAGAATTTTGAAACGCTGAACAATTTGCAGTATTATAGAGGATTGTACTTCTTGTTTCACTTTATAACTGAGAAACTTGTAGCTTAGCATTATGTGGGTTATGACATAATGGCCTCTGAATTCTGGTACAGTAAAGTAACAGTTCTTTATTTCTTAACTGCAGAATTATGTTTTGCAGTATTTGTTTTTATTCATTCGTAAGGTGCAAAACATTTTTCTTACTGTACTGTGCATTGGGATGTGGAGTTTTTGTAGTCTTTACCAAAGTTTTCTAATTTAGATTTCATAAGAATTGCACTATCAGAGTAAACATTTGCACATCCCATCTTCTGTAATGGTCTGACAGTGTGCTTATCAAATGTCGACATCAGTGCTTATGCAGCAGTATAAAGGAATGTTAATTCTGGGCAAGTAGAATGGAGTTGATTTTTGTACTTTTTAAGCATTGCTCAAAAAAGTGTTTTCAACACCCGTATGTGTGTGCGTGTGCTTGGAACAATCAGTGCGCATAATATTAACAAAACTGTTACGTAAAAACATCTTATTGCTAGCTGTATAGCCTTAATCATTTTAATACATAGGCATTTGTTTGTACTGTATACACATTTTTTATGTAAGAATAACTGAAATGGAAAAGGACTTCTGTTACAGAGGTTCCTTACCTGGAGAATCCAGGGCTTAAAACATCTACTCTACACAGATAGGCAAAAAGCCCTATCCCTCTACTCAGTTTCATGCAGACTCCTCAGAGGTGATCTCTATCTGGCATACAAAGCAATCTCATACCCTGCCTTGATGGGACTGCTGCATATCTGCAAGTCAAGCTCCACTCAAGTAACCCACACAAGTGGCCTCAACCTGGTCTGTGACTTCAACAAGACTTGTTGGCAGGACAGAATTGTGTCCCAGAGACTCACCCATCTGTGGAATAGACTTCCTCTCCACCTCAAGCAGAGTACCTATTTACCCCTTTTTAAGTGCAACCTGGATAACAGGACAGGAAACAGAAAATACATCCCTGGGATTCCACCCGTGTCCCTGCTGGACAGGGGCATCAGGTGCTGACTTGTCTATGCATGGGCTAAACTCTTGGCTAGGTTTATAAGGGCTTCACGGCCAGTAGCCTAGTAACCTCCTATGATCTTTGTGCATCCAAAACCAAAAACTATGTAAAATCACAAGAGGTGGTACAAGTAGCAACCTGCCTGAAAATGTTAAGGGGTCTCTATCACGAAGAAATGTGTAATAATAGTTGATATATAAAGAAACTCCTCTTTTATGCTGTGTAGTTTGTTTGTTTACTTATTCATTAGCCAAATATTGTTATTCTCCCGTGTGTATTGGAATGATGGAGCTTTGCTGCTTGGTTGGGATACGTTATTCCCATGCTGCTGCTCTGAAGTCTCATTTGTAATACAGTAATGTTTAAACAACTTACAGGATTTCGTTGTACACTTAAAATATATATTTTTTCATATTCCCTTCCAGCTTCTAGGCAAGTTAATGTATCGTTTTTTTTTTTTTTTCTTAAATTGGTGCTTGCTGGGTAATCCTGTTCTTTCATGTGTTTTTTGTTTGGGATATCTTTGCTGTTGCATTTGTTTGTTCTTTTCATAATTTGCTTATTACAAGTAAATCTGTAAAAGGCCTGGGTCAAAATGATTTTAATTGAAAGCTGTGTTTTTTTATTGTTGTTGTTATTATTATTATTAGTAGTAGTAGTAGTATTTTCTCCTTTTCTTTGTAGTTGACCATCAGCTGACACTAGCTAGTCTGCTCATCCACCAGTTCTTCCCGTCCTACCTTAGCCTCCCGTGTTCACACCAATCTGTTTGAAATTGTTTCTCCTAATTTTTCATTTATAAATTTTCTCTAGTTTACTGTTTCTTTTTTATATATGGTGCCAGTTTATCTTTTTTGTTCTCTAATGTTGTGAGTATTAAAAATAATGTAGTATTTTCTACACTTCCCATATAGATTGTGAGTTCTTACTAGTCTTCCCCAAAGTATAGGTGTGGAACAGAATAGGGAAAATGTGGGTTTGAAAAGTTGTATAGTTACGAAACGTATGTTGTTTACATAACATAATTGTTTTTGAGATTAATTCTTATTGTTTTTGGTTAATCCAGAATTATTGTTTTTGGTTAATCCAGAATTATATGCACTTACAAAACTGCTAAGCAGGTCACCAGGTCGTAATTTATTAAATTGCCCTGTAGGAACTATGCTTGTTTATATTGGTAGCAGTCAGATATATAGAGAGCAAAAATTCCATTGAAATTCTGTATCTTAAATTAAGTGTTCTTCACTCTCTGCAGCTGTGTACAGGGAGCAAAATATCTAACTACAGTGATGCAGGAGAAGAAGCTGATGTTATGCAGTCCATGAACGTCAGTTATGTTCAAGACTGAATTTTCATTTGAGGTAGCATTTGTTTAATATCATAACATAATGTAATGCAGTGATATTACTAAATTGTTGGAATCCAGCATCATGAGTAATTGAGTAATCTGTGTGGAGTTAATTTGAAATGTATTGACCTGTAACATTGACCTGTAAGTAAGTTATCTTCCCTTTTATGTTTTGACTGTAGTGTAGTACGTTACAAAGTCCATGGCAGATGAAACAACACCTTTGGATAGCAGCCTTGTGGTAGATCTTCCTGTTCACCATGAAGCCCCCCAGGGACCTCCAAGGTATGAGTGCACATTATCACCAGAACTAATTACAAAGGCACGTGAGGAGCTCCAAGAGAAGCCAGAATGGAGGCTCAGGGATGTTCAAGCCCTGCGCGACATGATTTTAAAAGAGCATCCAAATCTGAGGACACGGTTAGATGATGCTTTCTTGCTAAGATTTCTCAGAGCCAGAAAGTTTGACTATGACAGGGCACTTCAGTTGTTTGTAAATTACCATAGTGGCCGAAGGGGCTGGCCAGAGTTATTTGACAATTTAAGGCCCTCTGCAATAAAAGCTGTTCTGGACTTGGGATTTGTAACTGTTCTACCTCATCCTGACCCCGATGGCCGACGTGTCATTTGCCTTCGACCAGGTACAGTATAAGAGACTTTTGAAGCTCAGAGTATTATTCTAATGTGTGTGTAACAGTGTAAAAAATGTAAAATGGCAGGCTAGTGAGCACAAATACTTGTCAGGAAAATGGTATAGTAATGTGATAATTCTTCTGAAAAGTAATAAAGCTGTGGTAATAGTATAACAACAATGTTAATGTAGAATTAAAAGTTGTTGTTAATTGTGAGATCAGAGTATTGAACTATTGGGAGATGGATATGTTATAATGTTTGAAATAGTTGGTATTCTTTTTTATCTATGAAAAGTCATATGTTTGATACCCTAACTATGGGGTATGCTTCCGTCACTTAAGATATTAACTTTTACATTCACATTTTAACACTGGCATTTTATCTGGTTATTTTAGTTTTCATTTCTAATAACACTTTTTTATTTTCTAGCCCCTAAACCTATTCTTATTGTAGTTATCTCAGGCCGGGGTTCCTAAATTCTTTATACAAGGAACAAACAAATGATCATTGCATAAGAGTGGCTTGTGAGGATGCAGAATACAATGTCCACGGACAGCACACTGCAACCACTAGTCTTCCCCAGTGTCTCCATCTCATCAGCTCAGTGATATACAAATCCTCACTGACCTAAGGCAACCAGGTATTATAGAGCAGGGGCCATGTGTTTGCCAACAAATCTGGTACCCCTTGCGTGGCATAAAATATAGACTTGTGATTGAAAGATTCTTTACGACCAGGAGGAGACGGTAGGTAAGGTGGTGGTATTGTTATGCCAATAATAATTTTTCACTTGCCTTCTTGTATGTACTAAAGACCTATACAATATTTACATTGCATAGTACTCCTGTATTACGTCTTGGAATTTATAATCGGAAGTGTAAGCAGTTTGGTTTACACAGTGCACAACAAACAAATGATTAGAGTAGAAATGGTTGCTATAGCTAGGGACATGTGTATAAAAGGGAAGGAGGAGGGGTCTTCCTGTAGCTCTATGTGCTGAGGATGTCTTAATGAGAGGGAGTGATGTGGAAAGAGTTTTCTGTCACAGTTCTCTTCTCCGTTTGGGATAGAAGAACGTTTGTTGATGTTTTCATGAATTTCGGCTCTCTCCCAGTGTAGTCTTGGGGTTATGATAAAGTTAATACAGGGAAAAAGGTGCTGCATTATTTTGGATAGGTGGGACAGGTTGATGCAAATTGTATTGCCACAAATAAGATATCTGTTTAATATGGTAATATGTGTATTTGCTGGCAATGGGGCTTCTGTGGTATGTGTCAGATAATAATTAATTTATATGCTGTAGTGAGGAACCATTGGGGAGAAGACATTCCAGCTGGGATATTCCTATGCATGGAAAGGTTTGTAGTGGCATTAGGGGGTTTCAGTCCTTCTTGTGTGTGTTTTTATGTCTGTGTTTTACTTTCTACATACTGTGCACTAATATGTGGCTTTGGAAGATATTTTAGAACCGATTGATCACATGAAGTATAACATCATAGTGTCTGTCAGCACAGATGATTAAGGGCATTGAGATGTTAATGTGCTGTTTTCCTGTCTGCCAACATTTGCCTATTGTGTGAATCTGAGCAATCACCTAACCAGGCATTGCTCTCGGATCAGCCTGAAAAGGGACACATGTCCAGTGGGCTTATCTAGTTAAATGTATGTAGAAAGAAAGCTGTCAGCCTTCTATAAGGCCAAGAGCTATGGGGTGATTGATGACAGTGTTAGCAGTTTGAACGGGTAGGTAACAGCTGAATGAAAAGTGTTCTACTGAAAGTCATAATGCTGAATGCAAAATCCTGAAATGTCAAACTCTTGAATTGTTACAGTGTTGAACACAGGAACTACATATGTACACTGCACCAGCTCACAGCCAGTTAAACAATATCAATCCCCTGCTAGTGAAATTTGGAAACAAGTGCTAACGTAGACCAGCTGTCTACACTTGTAGTGGAGTAGATACTTTGATTTCAACCTTTTTGACATTTCAGCATAGTACTTTCAGTGTATTGCTTTTCAGTAAGTTGATATAGATCCATTTTAACACAACTGATTAAAACGCTACTGTCAGTCTGCTATGTTGATGTTGCAGCATGTGTAGTAATTAGCATCATAGGTTCATACTAGGCTATCTGCCCTAGGGCATTTATAAGCCTAGCCAGAGTGTGTTTGGCTTTCGCCACCCATTTTAAATTAATTTTGATATGCCCTTTTTCGAGGTTAGTATACTGTGCCTCTGTCTAACAGTGACACAGAAGTGA
Source organism: Protopterus annectens (assembly GCF_019279795.1). Classification (NCBI taxonomy): domain Eukaryota; kingdom Metazoa; phylum Chordata; order Ceratodontiformes; family Protopteridae; genus Protopterus; species Protopterus annectens. The sequence goes on along the minus strand of NC_056746.1, from coordinate 994,515,275 downwards.
TATCCGGGGTAAACCTATGATTCCCCCATCCACTCATCAAGATTCCTCTTGAAGAGAGTCAATGAGGGACTCTGCCTAACCTGGACTGGGATTTTATTCCAGAGTGAAGGGAGCCTCTGGATTATGAATCTGTCCCTCCAGCATGTCCTATTTATTTCAGTGCTGAGGTTCAAGTCTCTCGAGCGTGTAGCTCGATGGGATTTGGATTTTCTGAGGTGCAGCATGTCCATTAATTCCGGGTTGGACATGGCTTTATCGCCAGGCACAGATCGCCTCTGAGCAGGCGGTATGCCACTGAGTAGAGCTGGAGTTTCTTTTACCGGGCAGCATATGGCATCTGTTTGAGCCCTTTGATCCTCTTGGTGAGGTACTTTTGGGGTCTTTCCAGTTGCTGCAGGTGTCTGGTAAGGTACATCCCAAAAGGGCATTGTACTCAATTATGGGCCTGATGAGGGATGAGTAAAGAGGCACGATGACCTGCCCTGATCTAGATGTGAATCCCTTCATGATTAGGTGGGCTATATAAAATGTTTTTCTAACCACTTTGGCCATGTGGTTGTCAAATGAGAGATTGCTATCAACTTGAGTCCCCAGGTCCCTAATTACTTCTTCTGTACTTAATGGATTACCACCTATGTGGTAATTTGTGGGCACTTTGTTTTTGCCAAAGGGGATGACTATACACTTTTTGGTGTTTAGCTTGAGGCCATGGCTCTGGCACCAGTTGTTTGTTTCTTTGAGGCCCTTTTGGAGGATGCTTGTGTCGGCTGGAGAGTCGATTATAGCACCCAGTTTGCAGTCATCTGCGAACTTGGTTAGCCACAGTCCTTTCGTGTTGGCCTGTACCTCCGAGAAATATATACCGAACAGGAGAGATCCCAGGACTGAGCCTTGTGGGATGCCACCTGTAACTGGTTTGGAGTCCGACATGGCTCCAGCAATTCTAACCATGTGGGTTCTGTCCTTGAGCCAGTTTGCAACCCGTCTAGTGACATAGGGGTTTATATTTAAGCTGGTGAGCTTATCTATAATGCCCGAGTGGGGTATTGTATTGAAGGCTTTTGCGAGGTCCAAGTAGGCTGTGTGGACCACCTTCCCCTCGTCAATGGCCTTGGTGACTGTTTCAAAGAAATCGACCAGGTTTAAGAGGCAGGATCTGCCCTTAACAAAGACGAACTGGGTAGGATCCAGTGTCTGTAGGTCCCCAATATCTTTCTTTTTTTATGAGGTCCATGATGATCCTTTCCATAGCTTTGCAGACCAAGCTAGTCAGGCTTATGGGGTGATGGTTTCCAGGATCCGTTGAGGCACCACCTTTGTGGAGAGGGGCCACTGTTGCTGTACGCCACTCTTTGGGTACATATCCTGTGGTAAGGCTGAGATTGAACAGTAGTTTTATGTTTGGGTTTAGCTCTTCTTGGAGTTCATGTAGGATGCAGCCCGGGACACCGTCTGGTCCCATTGATGCTGTGTTTTTGCTTTGGAGAGGGCAGCTCTTACCTGAGCATCTGAGATGTCAGGGGGGCAGCATTCTGCTGGGATAGATATTTGCCCTTTTGGTGGGGGCAGTTTGCGCTGAACCTGTCAGCTAGGATGTTGGCAATGTCTGTGGGTTTGGTGTATTTTTTGTCATTTTGGACTAATTCTGAGCATATCTGGGAATTTCCACCCAGGTTCCTAACATAACTAAAGAAAGCCTTGTGATTATCCTTCGTGTCCTGTGAAATTTTTCTCTCGAAGCTGGCCTTAGACGATTTTATGAGTGCCCGTAGTTTTTTGCTAACACTGATCAGAGATGCCTTCCCTTTTTGGGATTTTGCTCTATCATGTAGTAGCTTCCTCCTTCTATTGTATAGTTTGTTTATGGCTGGGGTCCACCAGACAGGACGTCTGCCTTTGGAGGATTGGGTCTTGGTTTTATTTGGGATTGCATGATCCAAGCATTCCTGAAGGTGTTCATAGAATGCGTTTATAAAGGATTCTGCGGTCTGGGCCATGTTTTCCACAGGCCCAGGGGCTTTGAAGGATTCCACCTCGGTTTTGAGGAGTGTGAAATTTGCTTTAGAGAAGTTTTTCACTGTGGTTTTCTGGGCAGGGGTGGGGTCGGGATGTGAATATCCAGTGAGATTAGTTATGGGTCTGATCTACCCGGTGGGATATACTTCTGGTCTGAGCATAGAGTCCCCATGTTGGTGATGATTAGGTCAGTATGTTTTTCCCTCTTGTGGAGTTGTTGTAAAGTTCTCTTCTAGCATTTTTTTTTATATAAATTAGGAACCCTTGAGTGAGCTAGGTTGGAGCTAAGAGTATGCTCCCAGTCTATTATTGGGTAAGTTAAAAGTCCCTAATATAATGGTGTTTGGAGAGACTTTTCCAGTTTTTCTTCAAAGGGAGGGCTGGGAGGGGGGTTGGGTTTGGGGTGGGTGGTCTGTACAGGCTAGCCCAGCTGCAGTTTTTTTTTACTTTAGTTGTACATGGATAGTCTCTGATGCTGATGCTTGTGCCACCAACCACCAACCTGGGGTATCTATGATTTTTGGTACTCCCCTCCTCCTCCTCCTCTGGTTCGGGTTTGAGGCTTGGGGCTGAAGTATGGTATGAGGTATAACCTGGAAGTGCTCTGGGTGGACCGGCAGCCTTCCAGGTTTCTGTTACTGCACAGATCCATGTGTTCTCCATGCTAAGGAAAGTGCATGCATCATGAGGTGGCATTTTGACTTGAGGCAGCATTTTCTCTTTTATCTTTTGCATTTCCTTGACCTAGGTGGAGGTGTCTTTTGAGCCTTTTGCCTAAAGGCACAAATGGGGTTATGGAAAAGGCATTATGGGGGTAACAAGAGCCCGGGTGACGGGTTAAAACCCGTCCGTGACAGCCTGTGGCTGGCCTAAATCTGTCAATCCAGGCAGACAGGATCCCCTTTGATCCCCTTTGACATAAATGTCACTCAATATTGTGGAAAATTGTTGATCTTGTCTTCATATGGTGGCATATTCTTATTTGGTTCTTGTGGAGCAAGGATGCAAGGTCATCATTTCATGGTGGGCTCTAGTCCACATGCTCCAGAGAGCTTCTCTGTGTCTCTTTTCAATATATCAGGGGAGTCAGCATCAGGTCATTCACAGCAGCATAGACAATGACTGAGAGTTATTTGTACTTGCCTTGTGGTGACCTCTGCTTTTGTGTGTTATGTGGCGGATCCCTGGGCCCCTACAGGGTGATCTGGACCTTCTGACATCAGTGCTGTGTGGCTTCCAGTGAGTGTGCTGTGCCTGTGCCGATAGAGAGGTGTGTTTTGGGGTAGCGGTTGCTTGGGTGTCTGCTTTGGAGGTCTCTGCTGCTTAGGCAGATTTTTATTTAGAGCCTCCGAGTATGTTTTTGTGTGTTTATGTGTTTGGTTTGCTGTCGTGGTAGGTCTATGTGAGACTGGAATTGTAGTGAGTATGGTTTCCTTCTCCTCCTGACAGATTTTGCCGGTACTGAGTTGAGAGAGCTTAGCCTCCAGTTTGGCTATATGGTTGCATCTCTCACATGTGTTGGAATTTGTTGGGAGGAGGAGAGGGTTGTCTGTGTACATGAGGCAGTTGTAACATTGCCTCAAGATTCCCAGATTCACCAGCTGGACCGGAGAGGAGATTGACAACTGACCTTTGGACATGCTAGAATAGTATTGGGAATTCCTTTATAATTGAAAAAAAAGGGCCAATGGGAAACAAGGTACTCAAGGGGAGTTTGTGAGGGTGTAGTGCTTTTAATTTTTTAGTGCTGACTTATACAATTGTTTTAGTGAGCAAGTGCCAGGTAACTTAAATCCAGTGTGTTACAGGTAACTTAAATGCAAAAATGACAAACAGTAACTTTCTTTCAAGTGAAACAAGGAAATAAGTACAGTAAGCAATGCAGATGTCACTAGGGATCCACCTAAGCACTGAAAAGCCACATTTTAGGTGGAATTAGCGTTTCAGGGAAATAAGCAAACAAGCATACAAACAAAGCTAGATTCAGCAGGCCTGGATCTAGTCTATGCTACAGCAAACAAGGTGTACCAATTCCAGTAAGAAACAGTTCAGATATGCAGGCACTATAAGCCTTTAACCAGAAATTCCCAGCTCAGAAGGGCAGAGTCCAGCCTCTCCTCCCACAAGAGTGCAGACCACGAACCTTCTTAATGTAAAATAACTGGCCTGAAGCCCAGGTGCTTAAACCAGAACTAATACACTTTTAGAATAACAGTCACTGAGCCCTCAATCAGCAGTTCCCAACTTAGAAGGATGTAACCTACCTGTCCTGCCACCACAGTGCAGGCCACAAACCTGAGCCCAAGTGCTTAATCCAAAAGACTTAGAATGATAGCTACACTTTAATCAAGTTACTATCAAGCAGTAATAAATACAATTGAATACTTTAAAGAATGCCTGGATTAGTGCTCAAGTTATACAAACAAAGCTAGATTCAGCAGGCCTGAATCTAGTCTATGCTACAGCAAACAAGGTGTACCAATTTAGTAAGAAACAGTTCAAATATGCAGGCACTATAAGCCTCTAACCAGAAATTCCCAGCTCAGAAGGGCAGAGTCCAGCCTCTCCTCCCACAAGAGTGCAGACCACAAACCAAAATAACTGGCTTGAAGCCCCAGTGCTTAAACCAGAACTAATACACTTTTAGAATAACAGACACTGAGCCCTCAATCAGCAGTTCCCAACTTAGAAGGATGTAAGCTACATGTCCTGCCACTACAGTGCAGAGCACAAACCTACTTAATGTAGAACAACTGGTCTGAAGCCCAAGTGCTTAAACTAAAAGGCTTAGAGTGAGTTACACCAAGCAGTAATAAATACAATTGAGTACTTTTAAGATGACGCAAAAGCAAAATAAAGTAGGAAGAAACACAAATACAGTAAAAGCAGATAATTTTTTTTTTTTTTTTTTTTTTTTGAGTGAGCAAATGAGATGGGCCCAGGAGGAGTATCCAAGTGCAAATTTACAAGAGGGGCGGGCAGTCTCAAAGCCACCAAGATTAACACCAAGACAAAAACATCAGTGCAAAGTTTAATGTCATTTGTCACAGGAACAGTAATTTGGTAATTACTTAAAACACTAAGTACCTTTGAGCTGGGATTCTTGCAACTTCATTGCTATTATGTAGATGGTGGTATATTTTAAGCAAAGTCAAAAGTAAATGTTAATCCTTTGCAAGATGTGTCCTCTAATTTTATTTTTATTTTATTGTAGGTAGATGGATGCCACATAATTATCCAATAATTGAGAACCTACGTGCCCTGTACCTAACGCTAGAAAAGCTTATACAGTCTGAGGAAACCCAGGTGAATGGGATCGTAATCCTTGCAGATTATAATGGTGTTGGTTTATCTCAGGCTTCCCACCTTGGCCCCTTTCTGGCCAAAAGGGTAGTTGGACTTCTTCAGGTAAGTACAGAGGTAAAATTGTTCTCTTTAAATGAATGTAAAATGATATGGTCTCACTGAGATGATGAGGTAATAGGAGACATCAGTGTATATATTTTATCATGTTGTCACAGTGTGGTTGGATCTTCAGGGGTTAGCTTTGGGCTGTGAACATTACTCAGCATTAGCTTGGTCTTGCTAGTGGCCAGGGGTGGGCACATTGGTGTACCAGGATAAGGATGATTTCACTTTATGTATTCCACCCAAGGGTGTGGGGATATCTGCAATTTTAGCGTTGTGTATGCCTCCTGTTGCAGAGATGGAAAAAAGTCATTGGGTGGATGCTTATGGGCACCTCTGGACCCTGCATCAGATGGATCACACTTGACAAAAGCCAATTATTTCTCTTATATCACTGGTACCCCTGCCAGAGTTGCTTTCTTTGCTGAATGCCATATGGTTGGAAGAAAGGTATAGGAACTCATTTTCTTAAAACTGCCGTTTATTGCCATTGATTGTGTGCTTCTGGAGTAGGTGATTTTAAATAATGGATGCCACAGGAAAGACTTTGACATACCTCATATTAGGGGTGTGGGAGAGAAATTACCCATATGTAATGCGTGTCACAGGAAAGACAATGGCACACCCCATTTTAGGGGTGTGAGAGAGAAATGGCCCAAAAATAAATCTGCCCATTTGTCTAAATGTTTTTAGCACCATTTTTTTTTTTTTTTTTTTTAATAGAATGAATGGCATTCAGTTCAGTCACCGTTAATACTCTGCGGGTTCTAAGAAGCTAATGAATCAAAAGTTTAATGATTTGATGCTTTCTTGAAATTGGCACAGAAGTAAAAAAAAATTTTACTACTAATCCAGACATCATAATAGCATGAGAGTAACCAAGTAGTGATTTTACACGAAAGCAGTTCTGAGTTGTAGTGATTTTACATGACAGCAATTCTGAGTCGTGCCTTCTGCATACACACTTAGGTGCATATTTACGTACTTACCTGCATACTTACTTTCACTAAGTACCTTGTGTGTGTATGTGTGCCTGTGTCTACTTAGGTCCATTGATAACTGTGTTGAAAAACATTTGAAAGAATACAAAGTCAGTTCAGAAGGTATCCCCATTCTACTAAGTAAAATTAGAAACCGTACCATACCATTTTCTCATACCAGGCACTAGAATTCCCACTCTGTTTTTGATAGGGTTACATTTATGAGTTGCTGTCCTTCAAATGGCACATTAAACCAAGGTCCCATCTGCTAGAGTTGATCAAGTTGAATGGTTTCATGGTATTTGCCAACAAGGGACAGCAGGTTTTTTGTTTTCAGTGGGAATGACTTGCACATCTCTTTATAGGTTCATAGGTAGGTACTAAGCTATTGGCCCTAGGGCCTATATAAGCCTAGCCAAAGGTACCTTGGCTTTCGCCACCCAAGAAAATAGTTTTCCTGTGCCACTGTCGAGCAGAACCACAGGAATGATCCCTGGGGTGAATTTCCTGTCTCCCATCCAATCATCAAGATTTTTCTTGAAGAGCGCTAATGAGGAGCTTTGTTTGATATAGATAGGTAGTTTGTTCCAGAGTATGGGAAGTCTCTGGGACAGGAATCTATCCCTCCAGCATGTTCTGCTTATTGGTTTAGGTCCCTAAACTGTGTAGCTCATAGGGATTGGGATTTCTTTAAGTGAAGCATGTCTTAAAGCTCTGGGTTTGACCTAGCTTTGTGTGTTAGGCAGAGATCGCCTCTGAGTAGGCGATATGCAACTGCCGTACACTACAGAATTTCTCCATTAATTATATAATAGTTTCTCAGTAAAAGTGAAATAATACAGCACATTATTTTGTATTACAGTGTTGTAGAGTTATAGTGTAAAAATTAGGAAAAAACTTTACAAAAAAGAACATACGCTTTGCTCCAATATTCTCCAAGGTACAGCTAGCCCATACATTGCTTCCTTGTTCTCACAGTAGTTGCACTTTTGCATTTTTCTTTTGAATTTAGAATAAAACAAGAATTATATTGCTATCATAAATTATTGTAAAAGAGTGCAACATCTGTTTCAAAACAAAGGGAAAAGTGGAATATCGTAGGGTGAGTAGAGTGGGATTACCAGGTTGAGCAAGGGAATGAATACAGAAATATACTTGGAATTATTGACTGTTCAGAAGGTCATCATCCTCAAAGCTGAGGTATTTTATGCTAAAATCTCTTTGCTCTTGTGAGGAATTCCAGGTACTGGATGAGCATTTTAGGGAAACAAAACAGCCTTGTAATCAGCATTATCATGAATTGAATCTTACATCTGTTTTAGGGTGGTAGTTTGTGGGAATTTACTTAAACTCAAATTGCTAAACATGGGGCAGTTGACTAATTCCATAGTTTCTGCACCTGTGTTTCATACACAGTCCACCATTTTTTTTTTAGTTTGGGGACGGGTCCACCAAAAGTGGTATAACCCAAATGAGAGTTAATGACAGTATGACAGTGCTCACCAAAAGTGCATGTAGATACCCCGTTAAAATGAACGTTGTATTTGTACTGACCTCTTCTGTATGACTCTATACATAGCAGGAATACATTAAAAATTTGTTAACTTAAATTTTCCAGGAATCGCTGTGAAATGAAACGTATATGTAAAGTAACTTCTCCATTTTTCAATACATTTCACATTTTACAAGGAATTAAATCCCACTGTTATTCTATCATTAATAACAACCTTAATAGTATTGTTCTCTCTCTTGGCATCTGATTTAAATGGTGCATATAATTTAGTCATATCTGTTTTGGCTTGCTACCACTGGGTTTTTTACTGCCCAGCTGACCAACCATATCATCCTGCTACCCCTTTTGATAAGGTTGACACTTTTTCAGATGCCCAAGGTTTGACATTTTTATTGAAGTGTGAGATTTTGCAGGCTATACTATACCTCTAACCGATACAGAGGACTGAACTTTCATTTTTTGCCTAAATAAAAGATTTTTTATGCCGTTTCATATAATATTCAGGAGTTTCAGATATAGTGTAGTTGTTATATGCAGCTTTTAAAGGAAACATGGGGATTATTTTTGTTGTGAAATATTAGGATTCTTGCCATTTTTCATGTTTGTTTCCCATAGAATGCAACTACCCTATAGGGACTGTCCTGCTTAAGGAGGGGCATTTGGGAAAGTATTAATATGCTGACTTTACACCACAAGTACAGATATACTACTTCCAAGGTTGTAGTAACTTGGACAAAATCAATTAAATGTATGTTGTTTTACTCCAAGTTAGTGTGACCTCAGAAGAAAATGTATTTAGCTATCAGGTGTGTTTCGGGGGAGGGGCCTTGCAAAAGAATTTCTAACTACTGTTTGCATATTTCGGTGTCTAAAATAAAATGATGGGACAATACAACTGGTCATTTTGGGCATTGGAAGCTCAATAGTGGCAACTCAAAGTTAATCTTTGTAGTCAAAATAGAACAAATGTAAAAGTGAAGCAGTTCAGAAAACATAATTTGTTAATGATCAGCTGTAACCTCTGTTCCTTCCATTTGCTGGGACTTAACATAGTTAAAATCTGAAAAATAATGGAAGAATAATGAAGGGAGGATGATTTCATGGGTGTTTGGATTAAATTTATCAATTACCAGAGTAGAGGTGTTGATACCAAATATTAATTTGTTCAGGAAGGTTCTTTTTCATTAAACCCCAGTCAAGGAGAAAAATACATCTCACTAGATAACTTATCATACTGAATGTGATGAAGTCAAGCAAAATAAGTTGACATAATTCAAAGACTAGGAGCAAACATACCTGCTTGGGTTAAAGTGTCATGACAGACTAAGTATTCTTATAGGTTCATATGCAGGTACTATGCTTGCAGGCCATTTTAAGCCTATTCAGTTTCCCTTTTTTGCTCAAAATAACTTATCCTGTTTGGTTATACAATGGATATAAAAAGTATATACACCCCTGTTAAAATGCCAGGTTTTTGTGATATAAAAAATTAGACCACAATAAATAATTTCAAAACTTTTCCCACCTTTAATGTGATGTGTAACCTGTGCAGTTCAATTGAATAACAAACAAATCTGTTAGAGGAAATATAAAACATGTACAATAAGCTGGTTGCATAAGTGTGCACACCCTTAAACTAATACTTTGTTGAAGCACTGTTTTAATTATAGCATTTGGTCTTCTTGGGTACACACCTGCCATCAATTAAAGAGACTCTGATTAAACCCAAATAAAGTTCAGCTGTCCTAGTAGGATTTTCCTGACATTTACTCAGTTGCCTGCTACAACAAAAGCCATGGTTCGCAGAGAGCTTACAGAGCATTTTATTTATTTATTTATTTATTTATTTATTTATTTATTTATTTATTTATTATTTGTTGACCGGGAAAGTCCGACTAGGTTCCAAAGATCCTGTTTTCAGTGGAGGCCCGGGGAGAACTGCTCCAGAAGCATGTCTTTAGAATGTGGGAGGAAACCGGAGTACCCGGAGGAAACCCACGCAAACGCAGGGAGAACATGCAAACTTCGCACAGAAGGCACCCCAGCCAAGAATCGAACCAGAGAACCTCTTGCTGTGAGGCGACAGCATTAACCGCTGCACCACTGCGCTGCATCAAAGGGATCTTATTGTTGAAAGGTATCAGTCAGGAGAAGGGTACAAAAAAATTTCCACTGCATTGGATATACCCTGGAATACAGTGAAGACAGTCATCAAAGTGGAGAAAATATGGGACAACAGTGACGTTGCAAAGAATTGGATGTCCCTCCAAAATTGATGAAAAGACAAGACGAAAACCGGTCAGGGAGGGTGCCAAAAGACCTACAGCAACACTGAAGGAGCTGCAGGAATTTCTGTCAAGCACTGGCTGTGTACTACATGTGACAACAATCTCCCATATTCTTCATATGTCTGGGTTATGGGGTAGGGTTGCAAGACGGAAGCCTTTTCTTACACAGAAAAACATCCAGGCCCTGCTAAAATTTGCAAAACAATACATCAAGTCTCCCAAAAGCATGTGGGAAAATGTGTTATGGTCTGAGACCAAGGTTGAACTTTTTGCCCACAATTCCAAAAGTTACGTTTGTCGCCAAAACAACACTTCGCATCACCAAAAGAACACCATCCCCACAGTGAAGCATGGTGGCAGTATCATGCTTTGGGGTTGCTTTTCTTCAGCTGGAGCTGGGACGACAAGGTGGGGGGAATTATGAACAATTCCAAATACCAGTCATGTTTGGGCCAAACCCTTCAGGTGTCTGCTAGAAATCTGAAGACCACAAGCATACATTCAAATCAACAAAAGAATGGCTTCCCCAGAAGAAAATTACAATTTTATAATGGCCCAGTCAGAGCCCAGACCTAAATTCAATAGAATGTCTGTGGGGTGACCTTTAGGGGGCTGTGCAGAAGAGATGCCCTTGCATTCTGACAGATTTGGAGTGCTTTTGCAAGGAAGAGTGGGCAAATATTGCCAAGTCAAGATGTGCCATGCTACCCAAGAAGACTGAATGTTGTAATTAAATCAAAAGGTGCTTCAACGAAGTGTTAGTTTAAGGGTGTGCACACGTACAGTATGCAACCAGTTTATTGTACGTTTTTTTATTTTTTATACTTTCTCCACTAACAGATTTGTTTGCTTTTCAATTGAACTGTACAGGTTATAGGTCACATTAAAGGTGGGAAAAGTTTTGAAATGATTTATTCTGGTTTCATTTTTTTATATCACAAAAACCTGGCATTTTAACAGGGCTGTGTACACTTTTTATATCCACTGTAGATTGGCTTACCCCTACCATGATTGATTGGGTCTATATTATTTCTTCAACAGCTTAGGTTGTCGAATGCTTAATGATCAACACCTAAGTGTCGAAGTTTCAAAATCGTGAACAGCCATATATGCAAATTCTTTCCTTGGGAAAGAATTCATTAGGCCATCCAGAAATAAAATTAACTTTTCAACCTAAATATAGTGGGGGGCTTTGCCCCACACACCCCCCCCGACATGCGGGGCTTTGCCCCCAACACCCCTCCAACTAAATAAAACTTAAATTCACTTTGAAGTTGTCCTTATATGAACACTCTGTTCTGGCTTTTATAAGTTAGAAAAGAGGGTGAAGGTAGGACAGTCAGAATGAGAGGATAGAACAGACAAGGAAAATACATAAGAGGACTGCGCTGGAGGAGGTGTGAGTGGATTTTTTAAGTGGGAGAGACACCCATTTTTCCAAATTATATGTAAAAATATATATATATATATATATATATATATATATATATACTCTCACATCTGTAAGAGTATTCACAGGAACATGAAAAGCAGTTAAAATAGATTGGAATATTATATTGAGTTGACAAATGGAAGCGGTTGTAGATTGCACAGATGGAGGACAGATGCATAGGGGATTGTGATGATTGCCTTGTGCCCTATACCATCCCAATCTGGCAGTCTGACATATTTCCCTGCCCGTGTGGTCCTGGAAGGGGGAATCCCAGTGGTCAGGAGGTGCCAAGGCCTCAAGTAGCTTGGTGGTCTGAGTTGACTGGGACAGTCAGTCATGCATCTGTTGAAGAAGACTCATATGGGCCCCACCTACTCTCCACCATCCTCTCAACCACAGCCTCCACCAGACTGGGTGTTGCCACTGCTCCCACCCTGTAAAGTAGTCCCCAGGACGGGTGGCAGGTGGTAGAAATCTTTCCCACGTCTGAGTCGACTGCAGTTGAGGTGTTGCAGGATCTCTTGGATCTGAAAAAAAAAGAGAGAGAGGGAGACGACAAAATGATTCTCGGGTGTTTAATACCAACTATGTTTATTTCACAGGCAAAAATTAGGTCAGTCATATTTTTATTTGAGAGTCTTAAACTGGCAGTATTGAACTGTACCACTGTAATTATTGTAATAGCACGTACTGGCAATTGTTGGTTAAGTTTCAGATCTCTTAACTATTGAAAAATTAGTAGTCTTTGTTGTACTTGTGAGGAATGCTGTGCATTTAAAAACAAATTGTTAAAGGCAGCATTGAAATTCAGCTGTGGGTACATTCAGATGCACCAAGTACCTATTCTGGGGGATGATTGACTTGAGATGTTGATGTCCTTATTAGTGAAAAATCTGTTACTTTGTGATCTTTGCAGATAGTTTTAGTAAGACCAGAATGTTGCAGGTGTTACTGTGGTGAAAAACAATTTTAAAGTGTTATCAGTAATCTGAGCCGCATTATTCCCATTACTGTTCCCTTTATAACATGTGCGTTTTCCATTTCTACTGTTTATATGTTTTGAAATAATATTTTCAACAGTAGGCTCACCTGTAAAATATTGGCATTGATCAGGGGTTCTGTCATTGCAGCTGGTAGTAATGTCAACCTAATTAACAGTATGTAATTTAATAAGCCTCCTCCAAAGGTGCATCATTCCTCCGAATGTATTGTTTACTGAAGATGAGAAAAGTTGTGGAAAAAACAAGTACATTATCAGTACCATTTTACATGTTGCAATGGCCTTTCTTAGTGCAACATTTTTTAAGTTAAATGAGTATATTTCTGACTCTGTTTCCTAAAACTAACTGTGTTATGGTCATGGTAATGTATTACAAGCAACAGCAGCACTGAATGGTTATTATTGAAGTGGAAATAAATTTTCTTGCCCAATGCCTACTGGAAAAGTTTGACTGGACAAAAAAAAAAGCCCATTTTCAACAGAGACCCACAGACAAAAGCTCTATAGTTACAATAGAATAAATAACACACACTTTATTTGTGTACAATTTTTAATCACAGAACTTGTATACAATGGTTAAATGATAGTCTGGAGGATAAATTTACATAAGTTAGTTATAAATAAAAAGACAACAGTTACAGAAATTGAAAAAAAAAAACAATTTTACAGCAGTTGCATAAACTGCATTTGGCTCAAAGTACCAAGTCATATATATCATCATTGTCGTCATCATCATCACCAACCCCCTTTTTCTCATTTTCTAAATGGGGTTGGGGATGTCAAGTCAACTGACACATCTCTGTCTATTCAGTGCCACTCTCCTACCTTCTTGGGCACTCATGCCTGATTTATCGCAGGTCTTCTCTCACATAATCCATCTACCACTTTGTTGGACGCCCTCATTTCCTCTTGCCTTCTTCCTGTCTATCCCAAATCTTCTTCACCAGATTATCTTCTGCTTTTCTGTACACTTGTTCTCTTTGACCTTTTCTGCAGTTAGAGCTACTTTTGCTTTTATGTCCTCATTTCTTCATCTGTCCCAGTACACATCCTGCCCATCTTAGCCACATCAACTTCATCACCTCTACTTTTCTCAACTTTCTGAACAATACAGTAGTACTGGCCACACCACTATTTTGTACCCCACATTTTTCAGTTTCTTTGACATTCTTTTGTTATGCACTACCCCTGCCACTCTGTGCAAGTTGGCTGCACCCCAGTGATTTTAGTTTTGACCTCCACATTCAGACTTCTATTTTCCTCAGCCAGCCCTCAGTTTCCTCCCTTCTGTCCCAATTCTTAACTTCTTCTGAGTTCCTCCATTTGCTGTAATTACACCTGTCTTATCTGTACTCTGTTTCATCCCACGTGCCTTCAGTTTTGCATGCCATTTCCCTATCCTTTGCTGAAGTTCTTTCTCGGTCTGCTTATAGTGCCACATCAGCTGCATACAGCAGCTTTGTTTGCTAATGTAGTCCATCACCAGTATGAACAAAATTGGGCTCTCAACTGAACCCTGGTGCACACCCACTCTCACTTGAAACCCCTCTGTGAGACCTCCCACTCTCACTTGAAACCCCTCTGTGAGACCTAACACTGTTCCTACTTAAGTCATTAGGTCCTTGTACATAGCCTGCACTAATTCTATCAATGTTTCAGGGACTTACTTTCCAAGATGGCTGAACAGTGATCAACAGCTTAACTTTACCTCTTCCATTGTGCAAAAAGAAACTGAAACACAAGGACCAGGAACTCACTTCTTCCAAATTTTGTTACTGGCTAGTAAGTACACTGCCTGAGTACAGAAGAGAAACAAATTTATTCCAGTGATCAGGGAATGTTGGGAGGCAGATGTGATATTCAAGCTGCTGTATCCAGCTGTCTTCAGAATATTTTTTTTCATGCAGGATCAAAGTCATCTTGTGATACAGAAAATAGGTGAATGTCTGGATTAAGTCAGATGGCTTAATTTAATAGCAAGTTTTAAGATGAAACAAGTAAATATGAGAACACAATTTTTTTTTTTTTAGCAATAAGTGTTTCAGTCTGTCTTTCAGGCCGTGGCAGAGGACTATTTTTTTTCTTACATTTCCATGGTGGCAAGCTTATAACAGGTCAATAAAAAGACAGAACACTGGTTTCTTCAAGGAAAAAAGTTATTTTTTTTCTGAAAGTGTGCAAGTTGTTTTCATATAAAGATAAATAAGCACCAGTTATTGTAATCAGAAGTACAGGCAATAATGTGTGTCTTAGCATTGATAACCACATTTTCAGGTTAGCAGTTCTGTATTTGGGACAAATATTCCTGGATTTCATTATTTGAAGATGTACATAGTTATGCGTGTTTGTATTAACAGTGTGTTTGTTTTGTTTGAGGGTTTTTATTAAAACAAAAACTTCTTGTAAAGTGTGACCTATGCTCCAGTGCTGATAATTAGAAAAAGATGTATAAAGGATTAACCTGCCAAACATTAGTCGGCACCTGTATCACAAAAGATGGAAATAGACATTTTAAAAAGCTGCCATATGTAATAGGTGGGTGCAATGACTTCTTACCATAAGGGCGACATTTTCGTATTGTCTTGGAATATGAATGGTCTCACAGGTATTGATAAAAAGGAAAGAGTATTCAGTTATATTAAGAAATACAGACTGCAAATAGTAAGTTACAAGAGATGCATTTGTAAACGAATGAGCATGTGAATTTGATAATGAAGGAATTTCAGGATGGATATTCAACAGAATGTGAGAGACAAAGGATAAGATGAGTACCCATTTTAATTGCAAGAAAAGCCTCATTAATGATCGGAGAGGGGGAAAAGATAATGCTGACAAATGTTGTGGTAGTAAGGAGCTACTGGCAAGGGATGAGGATTGTGCTGGCATGTATTTATATTCTACCTAAGACTGCTATTATGGAACTTTAAATATTTTTGGGAGAACTAATCAGCTTTCAGCAGGGAATATTACTTATAAGCAGGGACTGGAATTTGCAACAATGAGTATGTATTGGGGGTATAGAAGGGAACATCATAACAAAAGAGGGTAGATTTCTGAAGAAATTTATGAAAATATTTGGTATGGAAGACGTGAATTCAGTAGTAGGAACTTGGACATAATTTACATATTATTCCTCAAGGTGCAATAACTGGGCTAGACAAGACAGAAATTATATTTCACAGGAACATGTGCATTTAATTGGGAACCTTGAAATGTATCCAATAACTATTTTAGATCATGTGCCAGTAATTACTAAGATAAAAATACAGGATAATGAAGTAAAGATGAGACAGTGGCGCTTCCCCTCCCATTTGTTAAAAGTGAGTAATTTAAAGATTGGACAGTGGAAATTTATTCGGGAAGATGCAAAGTACTCCAGAAGTTATAACAAGTGAGTAGGATAAAAAGTGAAGTTTAAAAATAGGGTAGAAATAAAAGGAAAAGCGATCTGGCTAAGAAGTCACAAGAATTATTTAAAAGGGCTTACAAAGGTTAAAGTATTACAGAATATGGGGAATATCACAGAACAAGAAGAGGTGTAATTGCAAGGTGCTAAAGAGAAAATAAGGGAGCACCTGAATAATGTGCCTGTGTTTAGAAAGATTGCTGATAAGCAACTGTTTTTTGGTAATAACTGTAGAGCACAAAACTTTTGTCACAAAGACTTAGCCAATAGAAAGTAGAAAGAGTTGTCGACAAATTAAGGAGCCTATAACAAGAAAAATAACCAGAAATCCTGTAGAGGTATTAGAGATATTTTGGAGATATTATGAAAATGTGTATAAAGCAGAGAAGTGGAGAAATAAAAAAGCACAAATGGAAATATTAATGGAAGACTTAAATATGCCAAGATTAGAGGTAGATGAGGCTCAACAATTAATGGTTAAGACCGGCGGAGGAGATGAGATAAGAATGTTGATGTAAAACCAATCTGCAAGAAAGTCTCCAGAACTAGATGATATTCTGGTGGAAGTTTGGAAATTAGGAGGGAAGAAAGTGATTAAAGATCTGAAATGTTTTGTTTTACAATATTTTAAAATATGGGGAGTCACCAACATCTTGGAAAAAAGTTGTGGTGGCTATATTACCTAAAGACAGTATAGACCTGCCAGATCCAGCTTCATATAGGCTCATTCCAGTTTTAAACCGTGATTATAAATGTCTGTAATGGTTGAAAGAATGGCAGAGATGATGCCAAAATTGATAGATATGGATCAGTGTGGTTTTGTGGAGGGGAGGCAAATATTTGATAACATTAGTAGAACAAAAATGGTCTAGTGGGAAGCAAGTACCACTCTTGTTGGTGCAGAGAAAGCATTTGATAGAGTAAGCTGGGATTTTATGAGTAGGGTCAATGGAAGCATATGCATTTCCTGATACAGTAATAAGGTTAATTAGAAGGATATAGGAGTGATTGGAGGCAAAAATCAAAGTGGGAGGGTTACTGTCTGATAAGATGTCTGAACAGAGGAACCTCTTTATTTGCGTTTTATTTAGAACAATTGGCAAAGAAAATAAGTGACTCAGAAATTCAAGGATATAGTTGGCATGCTGCTCAAGAAAAGTTGCTTTATTTGCAGATATATTATTTTGTACCTGATGAAACCAGAAAAGGATATCTATGTATTGAGGAACATTCTGAGACAATTCTGAGTTTTTGTGGGACATTAATGAAGATAACACAAAAGCCATAGTTGTAAACCATGTACCTACACATGAATTTATATTATTATTTTACGTTTGTTGATCAGGCTAGTCCAACTGGACGCATGTCCATTTTCAGTAGAGGCCCGGGGAGATAAGCTCCATTAAGCTAATAAAAATACAGTACAAGGATGATAGAGATTTGACATCAAGAACTTGACTACAAAGTTTAGAAAACCATACACTACTACTAGAAACATATTTACACAGTAGAGAGTTTGACATTCATCAGAGGTAGATTCCAGAAAGACTAAGCTAGAATCAGAATTAAGGAAGCTTACTAATCCCACTATATGAGGTTTGGGAGGGAGGTATACAGAGAAGCAGCAATAGAGAGAGATGAGGACGTGGAGTGAAAGGAGAGTGTTAGTCTGGGGTAGTACATGGGCATAGCCATTATGTTTTAAGGAGTATTTTTAGTTGCTTTTTGAAAAGTGGTAATGAAGAAAGCAATGATAGTTCGCTGGGAAGCCTTTTCCAGGTTTTCCCCACAGAGTTAGAAAAAAAGAGAATCACCTGTTTTGTTGTAGGACTTGTGGATGGTTACTAGTAATTTATCTGCTGAGTGAAGGGTTGTAAGATTTTTGTAGGGGGTGATAAGGCTAGATAGTATTGGAGTATTACTGGGATGATACAAAATCTTGTCTTGTGGGTGATAGTAAGTTGCTGAAGTTGAAGCTGGCTTTGCAGTTCCAGCCATCCTAGCTGTTTAGGATTTTGTCAATGGTGGGTTCTAAATGGGGAGCCAGTGGCAAATCTGGCAATGTCGTTATAGGAGGTTACCAGTTTGTTAAGGTTGCTTTTGGATAGATTAGTATAAATGGGTGAGGCATAGAGGAGAGTGGAGATCAGATGGGTGTGGGCAATGGTAGTTCTGGCTACAGGGTTAAGGAAAGGTTTAATCCTGTAAAAGGAACCTAGTTTTCTATTTACTGATTTAATAGTTGAGTTAATGTGCGAGTCAGAGTTAAGGTTGTGGTCAATTATTACGCCTAAGAGTTTGGTGGTTGGGTCAGGTGATATGACAGTGCCATTATTGGATATAACTGTGAGAGCTATTGGGGAGGGCTTTAGTGTCGGAGTGAACAGCAATAGTTTAGTTTTGGGGGATTTGGGAAGAGGCAGCATTGAAGGAACTAGTTTTCTACTAAGTTAAATACTTTTTGGGTGATAGATTGGAGTTCAGCTCAAGAAGAGGCGGCACAAATTTAATGTGGTGTCATCTGGATATTGTATGCAGCTAGCTTGAGGAAGATTTACATTTAGATCATTAATGAATATAGAGAAAAGGAGAGGTCCCAGGATAGAGCCTTGAGGGACACCAAGGGTTATAGGGAGATGTGTGGATAAGTTATTGTCCCAAAGGACAGCTTGCTGTCTATTTTCTAAGTAGGACTTGAACCATTGTAATGCCTGTGTGTCTAGTGAGAGTGATTTAAGTATGTTTATAAGTAACTGATAGTTAACCATATCAAAGGCTTTAGAGAGGTCAATAAAGAGTGCAGATGAAAGCATGTTATTATGATTTTTGTTAATGCAGTCAGAAAAGGATGAGGGCAGTGGTAGTACTATAGAAAGGCCTAAATCCCTGCTGACAGTCAGTTAGTAGATTATTTTGGAGAAGGTGATCAGGTAGTTGCCAGTGGATGCATTTTTCCATGATTTTGGCTATAGGAGAGAGTAAGGCTATGGGGTGAAAGTTTGAGATTTTGGTTGTTACCACCCTTGTGTAGTGGGATAATGTGGGAGATTTTCCAGAGAGATGGAATGGAACCTTCAGTGATGGTTCTATTTATTAGAATGGAAATGGGATAGGCAAGTACTTTTGCTGCTATTTGCAGGTATTCGGCTGGTAGCAGATCAGCTGAGGGTGTGCATGGTTTAAGTTTTTGAAGTAGGGTGTAGATGAGGAATGTTGGAACTGGTTGTAAATGAAAGGTAGGAGGTAAGCTAGTTAAGGAGGACGGCAGACTTGAGCTAACAGGTGGTAAGGAGTTTGCTAGAGATTGTACGGTTTCATTAAAAAAGGTATTGAAAGCATCAGCAAACTGGTTGGGAGTGTTAAGGGAGAGGCCCGTTGGGGTTGGTGTCTTGGAGTGGCCTGGGTGTATGTCTATTAATACCTGACCAGAAACTTTGTGTTTTTTGTTGATGATTTTGCTGGAGTTTAAAGTAAAAGTTTTTTTTTGTCAATAAGTATTGATTTTTAGTGGCATTTCTCAGCTGATTAAAGGTTTGATGATCAGTTGGATTTTTAGTCTCCATTTGGACCAGATTTTGTTTCTTAATAAGAATTTATGCCTAGTCTCTTTAGTGAGTCATGGAGCAGTTTTACTCCTAGTTCTAATAGAGCGATTGGGGGCATGGTATTCTATGATTTGTAAGAATTTAGAGTTAAAATGTGATACTGCTTCCTCAAGAGGGAGGTATTTTAGGGGTGACCAATCGCAAGGCTTAAGCTCTGCTTGGAAGCTTACTGGGATATTTTCTTTTTCTGGGTAGTTCTAAAGATGGTTTGGTTGGGAATAAAGGTATTTTGTCTAATTATGTAAGTAAGTGAGTGGTCACTAATGTCATCAGGAAGGGTGCCTGCTTTATATGACCGGGGATGGCTATTTACTAGGATCCAGTCCTAAGGTACTTTCTTTGTTACTGGGTTTATGGATTCTGGTGGGGGTGGTGATTGTTTGGGAAAAGCCATAAAGGTTTATGTGGGAAGCAGGTTTGGCTGAAGTACAGCTATTCCAATGTATATTGAAATCAGCAAGTACAATGGTTTCTTGTGGGAAGGATGTAGAAAGCCAACTGAGGGTACTTTCAAGGGTGTTGATATTATTGCCTGGAGGTAGGTAGGAGCATATTATGTATATGGATTTGCTAGCATTGATGTGAAGCTTAGAAATACGATTTCAGCATTACTATCTAAAGGTAGTTGTGCATCTAGTGAAGTAACATGTAACTCTGATTTGTACAGAATTGCTACCCCTCCACCCTTTTTGGTTATATGGTCTAATCTCAAAATATTATAACCAGGTGGGATGAGTTCATTGTCCTGCATAGGTTCATAGGTTGGTACTAGGCTATCGGCCCTAGGGCCTATACAAGCCTAGCCATAACAATTCCCTGTCTATTTCTTCCCACACTATTTACTTCCCTGGACCCCTGTCTAGCAGGGCGACTGACGTGATCCCCGGGGTGAATTTCCTTTCTCCCATCCAATCGTCAAGGTTCCTTTTGAAGAGGACCAAAGAGGCACTCTGCTTGACATGTATGGGTAATCTATTCCAGAGTCTGGGGAGTCTCTGGGTCAGGAACCTATCCCTCCAGCATGTTTTGTTTATTGTGATGACAAGGTTTAGATCCCTGGAGCGTGTGGCTCTGAGGGATTGGGATTTCTTTAAGTGTAGCATGTCCAACAGCTCTGGGTTTGACATGGCCTTGTATGTTAAGCAAAGATCGCCTCTGAGTAGACGGTATGCGACAGAGTATAGTTAGAGTTTTTAAGGCGGTCAGCGTAGGGCATCTGCTTTAGGCCTGTGATTCTTTAGTGAGGTATTTCTGTGGCCTTTCCACTTGTTGCAGATGTCTTGAGAGGTACATACCAAACGGGGCATTGTATTCTATAATGGGTCTAATGAGGGATGAGTACAGTGGGACAATGACCTCCTTTTTTCTGGATGAAAAGCCCTTAGTGATGAGGTGTGCCACATAGAAGGATTTCCTGACTGTTGTGGCGATGTGGTTATCGAAGGTGAGACCACTGTCCACCTGTGTCCCTAAGTCTCTTATCAAACTTTCGGTGTTTAGTGTACTGCAACCTATATGGTAATTCACGGATACATGTTTTTTCCCAAAGTGGATAACTATACATTTCTTGGCATTGAGCTTGAGCCCATGTCTCTGGCACCAAGCATCTGTTTCTGTAAGGCCCTTTTGTAGAGTATCCACATCATTTGGGGATTCAGCAATGGCTTTTATTTGTTATCCAGAGTCCCTTAGTGTTGGCCTGTACTTCAGAGAAGTAGATGCCAAACAAGAGCGGTCCCAGGACTGAACCCCGAGGTACTTCACTTGTCACTTGTCTGGAGCTGGATTTGGAGTCAGCTACTTTTACAGTGTGGGTTCTATCAGTAAGCCAGTTAGCAACCCATTGGGTGACGTAGGGATTAATGCCCAGCTTAGTAAGCTTATCTATGATTCCAGAGTGGGGGGTGGTGTCAAAGGCCTTGGCAAGGTCTAGATAGGCTGTGTGGACCACCTTACTCTTGTCTATGGCTCTGGAGACTGATTCGAAGAAGTCAATCAAGTTCAGGAGACAAGATCGACCCAAACTGGGTGGGGTCCAGTGTTTGAAGGTTGCCAATGTCTTTGTTTATAAGTTCCATGATAATACGCTCCATGGCCTTGCAGATGAGGCTTGTCAGACTGATGGGATGGTAGTTTCCGGGATCCAAGGTGGATCCCCTTGTGGAGTGGGATAACTGTAGCTGTGCGCCACTCAGTGGGCACAAAACCTGAGGTGAGGCTATGATTAAACATGACACTTAGGTGAGGTGCCAGTTCATATTGTAGTTCATGTAGTACACAGCCCAGGATGTCATCTGGTCCCATGGATGCTGTATTCTTAGCTTTGGAGAGTCGTTTTTACCTGTGTGGGCAATCTTCCGGTATTGAGATGGGCCATTTAGGGGTGAGAGGGGTGAAGTTGGCACTGAATCGATCTGCCAGGATATTGGCAATATCCTTGGGATCAGTATATTTAATGCCATTCTGTTTTAGCTCAGAGCAGATCTGAGCATTGCCATTTAGATTCTTGACATAGTTATAGAATGCCTTGCTGTTGTCTTTGGAATCTTTGGCAATTTTATTTTCATAACTAGCTTTGGACGATTTTATGAGGGATCTCAGTTTCTTACTGAGGCTGGTAAGGGAATTTTTTGCATCCTGGGATTTTTCCTCTTTTCTGCAACAGTTTCTTCCTTTTGTTGTAAAGTTTGTTTATGGCAGGGGAACACCAGATTGGCTTCTTTTTTTTGGATGAGAGCAACTTGGTTCTATTTGGGATGGCACGATTTATGCATGAGTGGATGTGCTCGTATAGTGCCTTAGTGTAGGATTCAGCAGTTGAACTTTCAGCTCCCGTCTGCATGGGTGTCATAAAGTTTGTCACTTCTGACTTGAGTAGCATGAAGTTGGCTTTGGAGAAGTTTTTTATGGAGGTTTCCTTACTGGGGTGTGGGGGGGGGATGTGGATGTTAAGGGTGATTAGCTTATGGTCAGACGTGACAAACGAGGGGGTGACCATAGGTGTGGAGCATCGATTTCCCATGTTGGTAATGACCAGGTCTAGGATATTGGAGCCCCTGGTGGGACTATGGATTAGTTGATCCAGGGCGTTGGAATTTATGAATTCCAAGAACCGTTGGGCAAAGGTGTTGGTACATGAGTAGCTTTCCCAGTTAATGGCAGGGTAGTTAAAATCACCCAGTATTAGGGTGTTTGGTTCTATCTTAAATATTTTCCAGTATGTTTAGAAAGGTGTAGTGAGAATCTTGGGGTATGGTGGGGGATCTGTAGCAAGCTACAGTTTGGATTGCAGTCTTACCTAGTGTTAGTTGCACCTGGAGAATTTCAGACTCATTGTGTTGGGCAACTAGCCTGGTGGTGTGAATATCCTTGGTGAATATTGACACTCCTCCACCTTTAGTGTTTCGGTCCTGTTTTGGTGGCCGAAAAGTGTGGTAAGAGTTGTAGCCTGGTATTGCAGGGGTGCTCTCTGGAGCCTTGAACCAGGGCTCAGTTACTGCACAGATATCGATGTTCTCCATTTTTAGGAGTGCCTCGAGAGAATGCATTTTGAGGTTTAGACTTCTAGCGTTGAGTAGCATTACCTTCAGATTTTGCATGCTTGTACCTGTTACGGTGGTGGTTTTGTTCTTTGAACTTTGCCTAAAAAGGCACTATAGGGGTGGCAAGAGCCTTAGCCAGTAACCTGAATCCCAGAGGCGACAGGTGCAGACCATGTCTGGCAAAGTATCGTGGTCTGTCACTCATGTCGTCCCAGGCAGACAGATACTGGATCCCCTTTGAATGACACCAGAAGCTTAGCCAATTGTTGAAGTCAGTCATTTTGTCCTTATATTGTGGTATCATTCTGGGTGAAGGCAGGATGCTACTCAGGGCTAGGGTCATACCTGCCTGGGCCACATGATCCGAGAGCTCTTCCATGTCTCTTTTCATGTAGTCCAGGGAGGTACATCTCAAGTCATTCACTCCAACATGGACAATGACAGAGTCATATTTGTACTTGTTGTGGAGTGACTTGAGTGCATGCGCGGATCCTGGCACCCGACAGGCAGCTGACTGTAATTTTCTCCTTGTTCAACCTGGTGAGAGGGACATCAGTGTGCCGGACTATAGAGTCACCTATGACTAAAGTGTTAGGTACATTGTCTTGCCTTAGGGGCTGTTGCTGGGTGGCACACAGGTGTTTTGAACTATGTGACACTTTGTTAAACATTACTGTTAAACATAGGATATCAAATGAATGTATGTCTAACAGAGCATGTAGCTGGCTAATTTTATTGTTTAAGCTACGTTTGTTGAGATGTGCTATGAGGAGAGAATTAGGGGTTCTACTGGGGGTGTAAGCTTTAGGAGTTTACAGAAAATGTTTTGTGACTTCCTGGCTTGGAGATAAGTAATATGGGCTACTCTATGATACTTTGGTAAAAGATAGATTGATGAGGATGTTATGTTTATATGGCTTTGTGAGGCTAGCTGAGTTAGTAGTGATGTTTGTTTTAAGGAATGGTGAGATCCAGTATAATGTAGGTGTTCATAGAAGGTAAGGATATAGGGTATAGATAGAATGGGTAGTACTACAAGTAAGAGGAGCAGATTTATATGTCTTGGTAATTTAGGGGCATAGCGAGGGAAAAATAAAATATGATCAGGAGGTAGGGGTTGATAGAGCGATAGTTTGAAGTGATAAAATGTTTTAGTAGTAGTACTAATGAGTAGCAGTAAGTATTTAATGTGCAACGAGTAATAGTAAGCTATTGGATGACATGGGAATTGGTTCAGTTGTTGTTGTTTGTCTTTTCGGCTTTTCCCGGTTAGGGGTTGACACAGCGGAACTCCGGTCCGCTAATGATTGGCAGTAGATTTTTATGGTGCCACGTTGCCAGCCCGATGCCCAACCTTTAACGAAGATATGCCCATTCACGCATGTCCTTCAAACGCCACTCGACATTCCCAGTAATACCCAGATTTACAGGGACATAACATGAAGTGTGTAGGAGTATGGATTAAAAAGGCTTCTGTTATGGCAGCTAATGATATGTGGGAAGAGACAAAACAAAAGATAATAGAATAACTGAGAAACTGGAAGCTCTTGCCTATGGATATAGATAGCATGATACAATTAGTAAAATGTTTCTAGTCCCTTTAGTTTTATACACAGGTCTGACATATTTTTTTATCAACTAGAGGAGAAGATGTGGTAAGTAATTAATGAATAGTTGAAGGATGTTATCCAGGAGTCGGACGGGATCAGTTTATCTTCCCCAATAGAGCAAGGAGGTTTAGGATTACTTGATTTGAAAGGATATTTTAGAGCTACACAGTTAAGATTTTATACATAACACAAGAAGAAAGCTACAATTCAAAGTGGATGGGGATGATGATGAATCAAGGGGTTAATTCAAGAAATAAGGAAAGAGTGGGAGTTTGGACACAGATCCTTAAAGAGAAAAAACATTGTACAGAATATTATATTCAGAAAGTATACTAAGAACCAAGCCAACATGGGAATGGAGAAAGGAGATGCTGCAAATATGCAATAAAATCTAGAAAATGTATTTTTACATGTAAGTGTTTGCATAGATGCTTTCATACTCCAAGAAGACTCCAAAGAATTTTTTCTCGGGTAGATGGCCAATGTTGGAGGTGTACTGAGGAAAAAAGAGGTACCTGAAAGCATATGTTCTCTATTTAACACCGAAAGTGTGACGAGACCTTGGGACACAGGTGGACAGTAGTCTCTCCTTTGATAATCACATCGCCACAGTAGTCAGGAAATCCTTCTACGTGGCACACCTCATCACAAAAGGTTTCTCATCCAGGAAAAAAGAGGTCATTGTTCCCCTCTACTCGTCACTCATTACACCCATTATAGAGTACAACACCCCTTTTGGTATGTACCTTACAAGACATCTACAACAACTGGAAAGGCCACAGAAATACCTCACAAAGAGGATTACCGGCCTCAAACAGATGCCCTCATGTCTCAAAAAACTCCAGCTTTACTCTGTCGCATATCGCCTACTCAGAGGCGATCTCTGCCTAACATACAAAATACAAAGCTGTGTCAAATCCAGAGCTGTTGGACATGCTCCATGTAAAGAAATCCTAAGCCCTCCGAGCTACACGCTCTAGGGACCTAAACCTTGTCACCACAATAAACAGAACATGCTGGAGGGATAGATTCCTGTCCCGGAGACTTCCCATACTCTGGAACAAACTACCTGTCTATATCAAACAAAGCTCCTCATTAGCATTCTTCAAGAAAAATCTTGATGATTGGATGGGAGATAGGAAATTCACCCCGGGGATCACTTCTGTGGCTCTGCTTGACAGGGGCACAGGAAAATAATTTTCTTGGTTGGCAAAAGCCAGGGTACCATTTGACTAGGCTTATATAGGCCCTATGGTCAATAGCGTAGTACCTACCTATGAACCTATGAGTGTAGTGAGATGGCATTATAAAAATTCCTTGCAGAGTACTCTGTCAGGAATTCTGGGCGAGCACGAGTGTAACTAAGGATATTTTTTTTGAGTGGGTATAAAGGATCTGAATTGCATAGACATAGTAAGGCCTTGTTGGTTTAATTTTGGTGTCTGCCAAAAAAGCAATTCCTAGAAAATGGAAACTAAAGTCTAAATCAACTATAGGTAATAGAGCAGGAAGTGGGATCTTTAGAAAAGGGTAGGAGTAAATTACATAGAAAAAATGGAAATTATGAGAACAGTGCATATAGAATAATGTTTTGGAGGAGGAGTGAGGTTTAAGAGAAGGCAGGAATTGAAAAATGTATGCAATGTTGCTTTGATTATAGGATATAAAATATGTGATGCATAATGTTTATAAATGTGAACTTTTTACTACGGTTTGATTACTTTTACATAAATGTAAATTTGTCAGTGTCACAGGTAATAATTCGGTAAAGGCATTTAAAAAGACGTTTCTGGGACTTCAGATCATTGCAGAACTGCTCAAATCCGCTTTCTTGGGACTTTGCCATATGCTTTCTCCAAGTCCAAAAATGCCTAGTTGGACTGTTTGCCCATCTCTAGATTCTTTTCAAGTATCTATATCACTGCAGATGTCAGGTCAGTTGTACTACATCCCTATCTAAATTCAAACTGCTCATCTCCCGTATTATTTTGTTACTACTCTGCATACTCGTTTATCAATCATTCTCTCCAGAGCTTTCATGCAGTGATAGGAGTTGGATACCTGTATACTGCCCACAGTTGTGAATGGCCCCTTTGTTCTTGAACACTGACATTAGTGTGCTTATTCTCACAATATCCATATTTATGGGGACATGATAATAAAGTACTTAGGATATGGATTAAAATGATTCTGGTGTGGTAGCTCAGGATATGTGGGAAGAGACCAAACAAAAGATAATACAAAAAACTGAGAAATTGGAAGCTCTGTTATATGGATATGGATAGTAAGATACAAGCACTTAAAATTTTTTTAGTCCCTTTAATCTTATACACAGGTCAGGCATGTTTTTATTAACCAGAGGAGAAGGTGTGGATAGCAATTAATTTTATCTGAAAGGGGAAGGAGTCAAGCGGGATAAGTTTATTCTTCCAGTATAACGAAGCAAATTGGGATTAGCCAGTTTGAAGGGGTATTTCAGAGCTACACCGTTAAGGCTCCTGTACATAGCACAAGCAGAAACCTGCAATTCAAAGTGGAAAGTGATGATGCTGAAACAGGAGGGAAGCTCAAGAAACAAGGAGAGACTGGAATTTTGGATGCAGACCTTTAAGGAGAATAACAGTAATCATGCAGAATATGATATCCATAAAGTAGCAGAAAGTATTCTAATAATTAAGTCAACATGGGAATGGATAAAGGGGGATTCTGCCAATAGGGATGACTGCAAATAGGGATACAGACAATAGGCAAGAGGGTGATGGAGTTTATTGGAAAAAATGGCAAAGGAACCAAGGTATTGGGAGCAAATAACTAGAGAAGGAAGGTAATAGAATGGGAAGATGGCCAAGAATTTATTTGGACTGCAAGTTAGATGTTGCCTTCCCTATCATGGATATCAGAGTATAGGCAAAGAGAAAGAAATAGGGAGTCCTAAACGAAAGACTAGCACTGTTGCGAGTTTTTTGTAGAATTTAGAACAGATGCTGCTGTTAAAGGAATAATTAGTAGAGCATATAAAATATTGCATGGTAACTATAAGACTCAATCAGAGGAGGTTAGAAAGGATTGGAAAGAGAGACTGAATAAGCAATTGACAAAGAAACAATGGAGGAATAAATGTTTGTCTCCTAAATATGCAACAACATCTAAAAAAAATGTTTACATAGATAATTTTATACCCAAAGTAGACTCCAGAGAATTCTTCCTTGGGTGGACAGCAAATGTTAGAGGTGTGATGGGGAAGAAAGAGGTAACTGAGTTGGCAGACTTTAAAGATTCCCTGCAGAAAATTCTGGTTAAGCAGATTGGTGCAACTACAGAAATGATTTTTCTAAGCTGTGATACAGCATCAGAATTGCCTAGACACAGTCCAGCCTTGGTAATTCTCTAATTGTGGTGGCTACCAAAAAATCAATTACTAGAAAATGGAAATCAGAGTCTAAACCAAGTGTACTAGAAATCATGAATATAGTAACAGAAATAAAACAACTGGAATTGGGTTCTTTAGAAAAGGGTAGGAGCAAGTTACAAAAAAATGGGAATTGTAAGAACAGTGCATACAGGGGAGGAATGGGGTTTAAAAGATGGCAGGATTTGAATGAGCTATGTAATGTTTGGCAGTGATTGGGTAGATTATAAGTAATGTGTAATGTTTGCAACTAAAATTATGTCCATGTAGTTTGTAATGTAAAATGCTTGCCACTAAGATTGTCAACATGGTTTGTTTTCATTTATATAAATGTATGACTGCCTTTGTCATAAGTGATAATTTAATAAAAATGTTTCTTGTTTATAAAATAGAGTGCTTATCGCAATCATCTGTGGTACGTCCTTTCTTTCTATACTGCTAGACGTTCCCTCAGGAGCCATTTCTTCCCCATCTGTCACCTAACATCTTTATCATACCTCTCATGTCCTCATCTGAGCTTGCTGCTATCACAAAAATTAGGTCTCCTTTACAGAAACAAACAATTTTAACTAGTTCTACAAAAGCTATCACCCATACACACCTCCTGTCAACTCTCTTATATGCCTCCCCTGTACTGACCAACCTCGGTAAAACTGCTCTCACCAAGCTAGAAACATGTTACAACAAAATTGCCAAGTTTGCTACAAATGCCACACACAGGTCATATCACTGCACTTCTCTTAAGATACTAAACTGGCTAGAGCTCCCTTACCTGTTGCACTATAAACAAATAACCTTTACCCACAAACTCCTCATCAACCTGATAAAATTCCTGCTGTCAAACATCTAATACAACCATACACCTGCTCTAGAGCTCTCCATTCCACTGACAACCTTCTTTTAGAAACACTAAAGCTATCTACTTAGCTGGTGAATCTCCCTTCTCGTACATCTTTCCTAAAATATGGACTAAACTGCCTGACTCTATTTCCTCTAATGACTCCATAGCACAATTCAAAAAAAGTTCTCACTACTCACTTGGCTTTGCCCTTGTAACCCTCATGGATAACTCCGTTCTGTATACTTAACCCATCCCCTCAGTAAGTACTAGTGTACTGCACTTGGTTATTTCATTTCTATTATAAATTCCCTTCCTCTTTATCTCATGTGATAAAGTACTGTAATGTCCTGTTTGTACTATTGCAGAATTTGTATGCCAGTATTATTTCCTTTGCGGACCGGAGTTCCGCTGTGGCGACCCCTAACTGGGAAAAGCCAAAAGATACAACAACATTGGTCATTTTTAGCTTTTACAACGTATGTCATTGTTCATTTTTAGCTTTTAAATAGTATGTCTTTGTTATTGTTGGAGCTTTTCTCCCCGGGTGTCTGCTGAAAAAGGACGTGTGTCCAGTCAGACTTTCCAGTAAAGAAATGTAAAATAAAAAAACACATATAATTATTGTGTGTGTGTGTGTGTGTGTGTGTGTGTGTGTGTGTGTGTGTGTGTGTGTGTGTGTGTGTGCGCCTGGGTCCACATGGTGGGACAACAGGAATAAAGGAGAAACCATTCTAGATTTCTACCTGGCAAATAGCTTGATGGTGGCCAACACATGGTTCAGCAGAGAGACAGTTACAAGATCACTTACAAAAGTGTCCAGTATGCATCTCTGATAGATTTCGTCTGAATAAGGAAAGGCATTGGGGTAGAATCAGGTATTCCAAAGTCATCCTCAGTGAAACAATCCGTCAACAGCATAAACCCATGGTTGCCACAGTGAGCTGAAAGCACCAGTCAGAGAAGGCTCTAAGGTCAACAGAGACTAGCCTTTGAATTTGACCTGAGAGAAACGCAAGAGTTCAAGGAAATACTCCTAGCTCTATCACCTCAGGAGGAAGAAGAAGAAGAAATAGGTGGACTTAAAGAAGAATGGCATTGCCTCAAAGATATGTGGCCGAGTCAGGTATGGAAGCAGAGTACCTAAGGAAAGCTGGTGGTGGAATGCTCAAGTCCAGGAATTCATCAAAAGACAGGAGAAAGTGGAGATAGAAAAGACTGACCAGACTAAGAAGGAATACTTGGTGGCTAATAAAGATGCTAAGAGAGCAGGCTAAGACAGCAGTCGCAGTGGCAAAGAACAAGGCATCAGGGGCACTCTGTCAGCTTCTGGAGAGTGACTCGGCAGATGGCACAAAGAAACTCTTATCAAGTTGTAAGGCACATACAGAATGATAAAGCAGATAGTCGGCAGACAATCTTCATAAGAGATGTCAGCAACAACCTATTTATCAGTCAACAGGACATCAAAGGTAGATGGAAAGAGTATTTCCAGCAGCTTCTGAATTAAGAAATCCCCACAGAAGCAGTACTGCCCCAGACACAGCCTACAGTGAAAGAGGAGGAGCCCACCATAGAAGAAGTAAGAACAGCCCAAGTGAAATGAAGTCAAGGAAAGCAGCAGGCTCATATGAGGTGACACCATATGCTTGAGATGTTGGGTGACTTTGTGGAGAAATGGCTTTAGGGGGTACTAGTAGCAGTATGGAAAAAGGGTGTAACCCAGAAAACTGGACAATAAGCATTCTAGTGTAAGTGTACAATAACAAAGGGAGCATTCACAACTTTGAGCAGTATAGAGTTCGTAAACTCCTGTCACACTGCTTGAAAATGCTGGAGAGGGAGACTGAAACAAATCTGCAGAGTAGTAGAAAGTAAGATAGGAAATGAGGACTATGGATTCAGATTAGGATGCAGCACAGCTGACCCAAATTTTGCAGTGAGACAGATAATTGAGAAGAATCTATGAATTAGGAAAGTGTTCAAATGAGCATTCCTAAACTTGGAGAAAGCATGTAGATAGAAGGGGACAGATGAAGATATGAGAACATCAGAGCAGAAGCTCAAGTAGCTCCAATTGCGGAGAGGTCAAAGGAACAGATTACAGTGGTTCAGGTACATGTGTAGGAAAAACAAGACAATCTGTTAAAGATTTAGGGCAGAAAGGAGGAAGGCAGGAGGAAACAAGGGCATGCAGCAAAGAGATGGATAGATTGTATGAGAGAAAACTTGTAGCACTCGGACAGGACTGTCAAAGATGGTAGGAAAGTGGCATTAAATCAGGTGACCCCATGTAGAAAATGGACGTTGATGGTGTGCATGTGTGTAAAAATGTGTGTCTGCCCACTGAAAGATGGTTATCAATACCACTGTACATCAGAAAGGATGACGTCCATATAGAAGTAGATAGCATTCCAGCATTTTTGTTTTACTTCTTGCTGCAGTATTTATTGAAATAACCATTTGAAAGTCTGCGTCTGTGCTTATACTCTGCCTTTTTTTAAATCTGCAGACTTTTCTTATTAAACTCGCACAGCAAAATGGCATAACTCTATTAGACGCTTTAGGACTTCTATTATTGCATGCTCTGAGTATTCAGCACAAGGACAAGTTTACTTACCGTAATTTTCTTTTTGAATTTTTTTAACTGTCTCCAGGTCTGCAAGATGTAAAGGATATCTAACTTACACCAGCATTATATTTGTCAAGTATACATGCATTTTGTTTGTGGAATGCAGGTGGGATGTACACATCATGCTTAAACACTGCATATTATTAATATTAAACACATCAGGTTTCAGAAAAAATTATGGTGGCCAAATATTAACAATACATTAGCAGTGAGAAACTGGTTAATTTTGTCTCTTCATAGGATGGATTTCCAGTCAGAATTAAAGCCGTCAACATCATAAATGAGCCTAGAATTTTTAAAGGCATTTTTGCCATTATAAGGCCATTTCTGAAGGAAAAAATAACCAACAGGGTAAGTGTTTTTATCATAAAATATTTTTATTTTTTCATGAGCTGTTAATAGAAATAACATTAAATGATGTCTAGAAAAATATTTTTTTAAATAAAGTTAGTGGTAGAAAAGGATCAAGGGCTGCAGGCAAGCAGTTGTCTCATCAAACTTGCAGCATGACGGACATCAGTACCGCAGTGCATCAACAAGCATGCTTGCAGTGTGCAGTCCAGGGAATCCAGAAGTGGAAATTTAAAGGTAATCCTTCCACTTACTGGAGTACATGCTGATGAAGTCTAGAAGCTTTCCTTCCTGTTTGCATCACTGTTTGCACCCTGCAGCCATGAATGTTCCTCTAGTTTCCAGCATCAATGTTTATGGCCTACATATTTCCTGCATGCATGTAGTGTCCCCATTCTCACACTGCAGTATCAGTGACTGTCATTCAGTGGGTTGCATATTTGACAAGATGATTATCCTCCTGCAGTCGTGAATCAAGTAGTAAATTATGCAGACATATAAAAGTTAATTTTAAATGTTTTTGTGATGTTTCTGTAATGCCATGGTATTTCTCCCTGGTTTCCATGTTTGTGTTTTGAGCTTCTTGAGAAAAATATATCGTATTTTCCATAAACTGCCAGTTTATTCCATATTTTAAGAGAGACGACTCTGAAATTGAGGGGTAGACGACTGACAAGTTGTGCTCAAACCGTTACATTTTATTCAGGATTCCTTATTTTTTTCTTGTTAAGGATTTTGTAGACTTTAGACATTAAATGGACATCTACTCCAAGCAGTGCACTGTGTTACAGCTAACCTCAGTGAAAGTAAATTACATTTTCCAGTGTTCATAACATGCAAGAAACAAGAGGCAAATGTAGCATTTGTAGTGTTTTCTTTTTCTGTTGGTGGTATTTGCAAAATACGTGCTTTAACAATAAATGTACACTGGTGGGCACAGACGCACACATCCACACCAGTCATGTTAGACCAAATTGGTGGCCCTGAGTATCTTTGCAGAATGAATCTAGGACCTGGCCAGCAAACATTTCTGCAATATTTATAGTAGAGCTGATGCTACATTATACCCATTGATACCTTGACAGCTGTGGTATGTGTATTTTTGAGGAGAGTTAAAACCTTTCAGAAGATCAAAGAATTACATGTCATGTGAGAAGTACCCAAAGGTGAACAGAAGAAAAAGAGGTAGATATTAATGTCATATTCACATTGAACAGTACTGTGTGTATTGTGAGAGCGCAGTATTGGAAGGCAAATGCACATGACTCGCAGTTGCATATGCCATCTTACTGTTATGTAGAGAACTGGTGAGGCTTCGCTCAGAATCCATGTCTGCTGAGGCTTCATTCAGCACATGGCATTTAGTTTAGAAGGATATAGCAGATGAGACATCAAGCTGGAAGAGTTTTTGCAGTGGAGGGTTACCAAGAAGATAGGGTGCTCGAAAGGACATGAAATTAAAGTGAAGGCAGAAAGCACTGGGAATGTATGCACTGGATGAAAAAGGAACAGACATGGTATATGGTTCATTGTGTGAGAGCACATTTATGAAATAGGACTGAATGGGAAGGAAAGGAATGCAGGATGGAGGTCTGAAGACAGCTGCAGGGTAGGAGTTAAAGACAGCATAAGGAGATGATAATACTTCATGCAGAAGGATTGTGAGATCATGCAGAGAATTCCCAGAGCGCAAGCAGAATGTAGACCTATGAAGGGGTTTAAATACTGTGGAATATCAGGTGGGGAGGAAAAGATGCATAGGGTGCTGGTAAGATTCTTAGATTTTACAGAGCAAAAATGTAGTTTTACTGATATGTATCTATATTCAAATGAATTAGGGTTCTCTTATTTTGTTCACTGTGTGGCTTCATGGGCTTTACTTTTTTCCGAAATATCCTATTAAAAGAAAGCAATCACTGGTTAGACAATGAGGATTTCAAACTTTGTTAGAGATAGTGTAGTTTACTTTAGAACGTGTAATGGATAAGTAACACCTGATGGGGGAAAATAGCAAAAGCTTCCACTTCCTAGCTGGCAACTTCCTGTAGTCAGCATCTCCCAAACAGAGTCTTATTTTAGAGGTAAGAGTTTAGCAAGCAGTCCATTATTTATTTAATCTGGCTTATCTCTTTCGTGGACTGTGAATGTTCTTGGGGAAGAAAGAATAACATACATTGGTTGATCTAGCTACTTTTACAAGTGCCCGAGTGTGAAAACACTCTGTGTAGATCATGTTACTAGTAGGAGAAACTTCCTTTCCATGAGATACAGCAACCTCTAAGGTGACATATTAAGTAAGAGATACAGGGTACTTGATAATGGGGGGTTGGCCCCCACAAGAGACATGATTCAAATGCTTGTCCGAATCAATTTTTGTCAAAGATGCAGCAAAGCCAAAACAGCAGCTTGATGTTCATGTTCGTTTACTTATTCATCATTTTTATATGTTGTCGGTGCGTTTCATTGATAATTTTGCTGTGTGTTTATTTTTTTAAGAATGTGTTGCATGTTTAATTTTCTGTACTTGCCATAGATGTAATGATGTTTACATATTTTGCCTTTTTTTTTTTTTTTGTAGTTTTTTCTCCATGGTTCTAATTTAAACTCTCTTCATAAAAATGTACCAAGACATATCCTTCCTCAAGAGTATGGCGGTTCAGCAGGTGTACTGGATACCGCCCTATGGAATCAGACACTGCTGGCCTCGGAGGAAGAATTTGTGCATCATTTTTCCCATTCACCTGTGACAGATGATGAACTGTTACAACAGCATCTGATGAGTGAAAGTGAAGCAGCAGAGGTTCAATGTGAGGATTCATTCCGAGGAGTGAAGTCGCAACTCTATTACTGTTACTGAAGGCAGTGCATAATGTGCAAGAATGTACAAACAAACCGGGTTGCATCTGTGGAACATGTTTGTTAATAACTTGCTACCTAGGAAAAACAAATTAGACAAGCAGGAGCATTTTCACACCTCAATGAAAAAATGTTTCTGAGAACTGATTAATGGTTCTAGTTCTGTACCAGAAGGTAATGATGCGGTCAAGCATGTTTCTGATGTTTTCGTTACAGTCTGGAAACTACTTAGTGGTTGTGTAAGTATTTGGTTAAGATGAGATCCCCACAGCTAGGTATATGGTACCCACACAGTACAAAAAATGCCGTCATTAATGTAATAGGTACTGTTTTGTCGACCAGGTTTGCTGCAGTTGAGAATTTCATTTTCATCATTTCCTGTAGCGATCTTGACATTAAATTAATAAAGTTTTGGACTACAAGAGGCAGCACACCTCCAGCATGGGGGTATGGAGGGCTGTCTACCCCCACAATAGTTTTTAACTTTGTTAACACTTTCTTTCTGATGTTACAAGTGCTTACAAAGCAGTCCTTGCTGAATATATGTACATTTTACGTAGGAGTGGAGTCAAGTTATTTTTTCATCAGCTGAATTACTGTGGCTTTGGAGGAATAATTTGGTTAAGTTTCACTATTTATTTTTCTTTTAATGTAGCTTGAACATGAACAGTAGCAAGGACATTAGTGGTAAGGAGAAAGTCTCCACTGCAGTTCACAGTGGCATGATCTTGGCAATATGAATGAAAAACTGCTTCTGGTGAACCCATAGGGGAAAAAAGCATTCAGGAAAAGACAACATGAAGACATTATTTTTAGGCATTTACCATGTAGTTTTCATATTAACCATTTTTCATTCTGTTAAGCTTACACATTTCAAAGTAGGTAATAGCAACATGAAAGTGTAAGGGATAAGGACAGGAGTGCTTTCCAGATATGTGAAATATCAACCATGACCCACAGCATCATCACCAAATTATTCTCACTTTTGGGGTGATAGAAATACTGCCCTGCATTTCAGACCTTGTGGTAGTTACTACTGCATCTTTCCCTGATGATTTTTGTTTTAAACTCTCTTCATTTTACAGCTACTATAGACATTTTGCTGAGCAGATACTGTATACTTAAAAAGATCATGGAGTGACTCCACTTTTGGGGATTTATTTGGTTTGCATAAATCCAGTCAGCTGAATGGTATTCATTGTATACATAATCTGTTTTACCAACCAGACCTTTCTAGATAAGAGTGCTGAAAGTAATGGGGGTTCAGTCATAACAGTTAAATATTTTCTTTGTACTGTGACAAAGAAAATAGCCTTTTTGGCACATATAGTAACTGACTTTGTCCACCTAAGTCTGTATCCAGACACCAAATGTTTCTCCTAACATAATACTGGCATTTGGATATACCCAATGTCAGTCTTGCTATCTTGTAAGTGTAAACATCAGAGTGTGTGTGTGTGTGTGTGTGTGTGTGTGTGTGTGTGTGTGTGTGTGTGTGTGTGTGTGTGTGTGTGTGTGTGTGTGTGTATATGTATATGTGTGTGTGTGTGTGTGTGTGTGTGTGTGTGTGTGTGTGTGTGTGTGTGTGTGTGTGTGTAGATATATATATTGCATAATATAGATCCACCTTACTTTGTTTGTAGTTGGGCCATTCTTGCTCCCAAATCCCATTTAAGCATCTTTCTGTTTCTTCCTCCCCCACCCCATCTCCAAAATACAAAAACAGTCAGCCATGACACAATTTAGCAGGTATCTAATGGACAAAGCATGGTGTCATAAAAGATAATACATTTTTTTTTGTACTAATCCATTGATTTCACAGGAAACTTTCATTGTTTCCACTGGAAGGCTGGGGAAGGGGGACTGAGTAACATCTCGGCCTGTGTGCAAGTCAAAGACACTGACGACTATCAGAGCACATAGGAAGAAATTTTATATCTTCATATATATTTTTTTGGGGGGGTCTAGAATTCTGCCCTTAAAATGGGACTGGTTAGATTCCATTATGTCTTGGTTTCCCCTTCTGTAGTACTCTGTTTCCTGATTATTTTGTGGGAAATCAGTGACTGACTTTTATACCTAGTTTTTTCAGAAATTATGTGGCCTTATCCTGATACTGTGATGGTTAAAAGAACACTATGAAAATTTAAGAAATGGGCTGAGATAATATCTCAGAATTGTTTGACACACCATATGGGGCAGTCTAATTAACTTACTAGTGGAAATGTTCGTTTTTATTTTGATTAACAGCTGTGTTTCCCATAAATCAATTTATTTATTTATTTATTTATTTAAATTTGTTGATCGGGAGTGTCCGACTGGACGTGGGTCCATTTTCAGCGGAGGCCCGGGGAGAAAAGCTCCACAGTAAAATAAACAGACAGTAGTTACATTGGATTACATAGCGATTAACAATTTAACATAGAAATTACTTACAACATATTTACAGATGAAGAACATAGTACATCAGTAGACAACTAGAATCTTTATCTGTGAAGTACATAACAGGCATTAACAAATGTAACAATGAGAAGTTCCTGCTGTATAATAAGTACTAGGCTTATGAGCATCTGAGCTTGCTATCATCAAGGTAGTTAGTGGAGGTGAAAGAAAGGTAGTAGTTGGATGGGGTGGATGATATTAGAGTGGGAGTTGCAAGGGCATAGCCAGCATGTTTTTAGGTGCGCTTTTAAAAAGTTGGTGCATGATGGTACGGAGGTAATGGTGGGTGGGAGTGAGTTCCATAATTTGGCTATGGCGCAAGAGAATAGTGCTTCACCAGCAGAGTTATTGGCTTTAGTGATCTGCAAGTGATTTTTGTTGTGACAATGTTGTGACAATGAAATAACAATTGTTATACCATTTCAGAAATGTGGAGAACAGTCCTCCGTCCAAAACTAAAAGTCTATAAGCTTTAACCTTTGTCACATATAGATGTTTCAAATAGTGCAACCACAAAAAAAAAAAAAAACACCACTGGCCATGAACTTCTCCAAGTAGTAAAATTTAATAACCAAAAATAAAAAATTCTAGCGCCTCTGCTAAAAAGCCTTCAAGGAGTTTCAAACACTGCCTGTTGACTCTGCCAAAACAGTTGTGGTGCTGTACATATAGTACTGACATAATTCATCATGAGTTTATCAATGTCAGTTCAATATTAACATGTCTGTAGGGTGTTAATGAAGTTGTAAGTATTTCAAATTATTGTGGGCTCTCAGTCTTCGTAGCTTTTTGGGCCTAGCCAAATCATTTGATACTCTACCTCTTGGTGGCATTATTACATCTTTAGTTTGGCATAAAGTTAATCCATTTATAATGTGGTGGGTTATTTAATGACTTCATGCCAGAGCACAAAGAACTGTGGTACTGGGAGAATATTCTAAGAAAAGTTCAGTCCATACTACTGGAGAACCGCAAAGGTCTGTTTTAGGCCTTGTACTCTTACATTATGTATTTGCTTCTTTTCCTTGTATTTCAAGATGTTAGTTTACAAGAATATGCCAT
Source organism: Protopterus annectens (assembly GCF_019279795.1). NCBI lineage: Eukaryota > Metazoa > Chordata > Ceratodontiformes > Protopteridae > Protopterus > Protopterus annectens. The sequence goes on along the minus strand of NC_056746.1, from coordinate 994,476,885 downwards.
TGATTAAAAACGTTGCATATTACTTTCATCCATTAAGGATGTATAAGTACTAAGCAGCTGTTAGGAGGAAACTGGTGTGCAGGCCAAACGTGTAATTAAATTTTAGTATTAAAAAGCTGCAAGTTCATGATTTTTGGAAAACATGAACTTGATAGGCAAGTATTCCTGCATGGTGGAGCTCTCAAAGAAGTTTCAGTTTTGTAAGATTGTTTCTGTTAATAATCCGTATGATGTGAAGATTGTCTTATACCAAACAATCTCTGTAATATAATGATACACTCAACCCTAGAGTTTAATTCCATTTTTTGTGCTTTATACATTGGGGTACACTACTTGGAGTTAGTAGAGAGTAAATTTAGTACAGTGGGGGCAAGGAATACACAGCTTGGTGTTAGTACAGCGTAGGTTTACAATACTATCCCTCTGGCATTTGGAATGTTGTGACAGACTGGAAACACGTAGGTGTGTACAGCATGAATTATTGATTTGTCTGTGGCAAATTACATCTTATGTTTATAGCATTTACAGAAGAGGCTTACAGAATTATGTTAAGTGTAGAAGTTTGTACTGATCGGAGAGCAAATTTTGTATTACAATTAGCTAAGCATCAAGAAGACTTACTAAGTGAATTGTACTAGACTTTAGAGTGAAGTACCAGTGGAAAGAAGAACTACTAGTAAACTATAGCAATTTAACTAGGAGTCTGTGTGCCTGGCTCCTTGGTGCAGAGGGATGAAACCATGGCTACAACCTAGATGACCTGTGTTTGATTAGTAGTTTGGGCATAAGTGAGATTTAGACCAGAAATATAGGAGTTAGTGGGCAGTCATCCATGTTCCTAAGCTGCAGGAGAGAGGGAGGCTGCTCTGGCACTTCTTTTGGTTGACACTTAGAGGGAGCTAGGTGGTGTTTCAGTGGAGTATGGGTCTGACAAGCGCACATTGTCAACGACATCACTGTAAACCAGGAGGTCAAGTGGTTGCATTCCTGCTTCCATAGGCACTAAAGTGCTAGTGGAGTTGTTGGAGTTGCTACAAGGATTAAACTAAATTAGGGAAGACAAGGGAGAAGAGATGGTAGGCTGAGCCAGTGTACCCTGAAGCTGTATCTCATTGAACCACTCACCTATTGCCAGAGGGGACATAAATGGCTTGATGGGCTCCCTGGGCAGGAATAAATGGGTCTTATGACCCTTGCTGAACCAGGCGATACCTGGCTGTCGAACCTGATGGACCAAATGTGACAAATGGGTGGAGGCCCAGCAGAGGTAATGGATTGGGGGGTATGAAGAAATTAGCCTGAACACAGGAATACTGAAACTATAACCTATGAAACTAAGCCCTATAGATTTACTTTACTAATCCATTCAGTCTTTTGCTGATGGTCCAAGAACTTCACCTTTCAGTCTGTGATATGTGTAGGCTTTCAGCTCTTATTTTCCTAGACTGTTTAAATTATAATGTCATGTTTATTGTAATATTTACAGTCTTGTTCAACATTGGATTACACTAGTACAGTTCTCAAAATCATCTAGAAAACTGTAAGCTATGTGTCACATCAGAAACTCCATGAATAACTGTGTAGGTGCTGTAAGGAGAATGGTCATAACCTGACTTACTGAAACTAAGATGTTATATGCAAGCACTAACAGACAATATATTGATACAGGCCATGTTATTTCAAACTCTGGGGAAAAAAAACTGCTGGCAGGACTATATTTCCAATTTCTAGAAGTTGCAACCTTGAAGATTTGTAAGTAGTATTACTGTAGGTATACATTCCCCTCAAACATGGAAAGCTTAGCATACTCTCTCAGTGGCATTATTGTTGTGAAATATTCTCACACTAGTAATGTTTTTATTTATACATTTGAGCTTTGCACTTCAGTTTCCTGGTTTGAATTTAACCAGGTGTTGGTCAAGTGTGTTTTGATGTTCTGAAGCAGATTAGCAGCAAAAAGTGAAGCATTAAGGGTGGTTGTTACCAGAAAATAGGGTCAAATTAAGCTTACAGCCAGCTTCTTGAAACTCAACCTCTGGAGGGAAAGAGTTATGTCTGTCCTCCTGTGAACAGCTGTTGTGCAGCAGAACAGGTGTTGCAGTGGTTCTTGTAGAAAAGCCATTATGGCACTTAAAAGGACTATTGTGGACAGAAACCAAATACCTAATGTTTTTTGTCTTGCTGTTTCACATGATATAAACCTCTCTCCAAGTCTGCAATAGAGTAAGTAGTTTGTTAGTAATGTTTATTTTGTTCTGACCTTTAAATAGCCGTGTGTGTGTGTGTGTGTGTGTGTGTGTGTGTGAGTGTCTACAGACATACTGATATAATTTATTTTTGTTTTGGTTTGGCTAAGCTTCTGTTGCCCATAACTCACTCTGTCTGTAGAAGAGGATATTGTAATGCTTATTCCTTTCCTGTAGGGTCTTCTTTCCATTCACTTAGACTAGAAATACTCATAGTAACTGATTGTTTAAAGTTTCTGGTCATATTACCATTGACTGTTTTCCTGTGAGTGCCACAAATTTGTGTTCGTGGCTTCCTTTTACAAACTCTGTAATAAGCCCCTTTTCATAAAGTGCGGAAATTAGATTAGATTACATTTTTTTAATTGCAAGTCTTAGCTTCGCATTATTTTCCTACTTTCACTCTGTCAGAATGTCACTGAATTTCATGCCATAGAAGGAGACATGAAAGGTTTATGGCCCTAATCAGACAGCAAGATGGCAGAACTGCAAATAATAAAGACAGTAGGCATTTCCTAGTCCATACTTTAATGGACAATATGATGCAAGAGCCAGGAAGGCATACTCCTTAAAAATTAGTAAGTAAAATATTGCAATATTTCATGCAAAATTGACATGATATGCAACAAGGAAGCTGAATATCAGTGAAATGTCAATGCAAGAAAGAGCTAATTCATGCTTAATGTATGTGTAGCAGCATATACATCACTTTGTAACTCTATGATGAGATGAGGCAAGGTTGCATCTATTGTTGATGTCCTTAATTATGCATCAAAACGAGCTCTGTTATGTATGAAGAAGTAATAGGTACCTTGCCATCAGGAAAACTGGTGAATACTCCAGAATGCATAAAGACTGCAATCACCAGGTCCATAAAGATGGTGATTATGTTATAGATTCTCATGAGATTATTCAGGAATTTGCTTTTTTTTTTAATTGTTTTGCTGTTCATAGGTTCATAGGTTGGTACTAGGCTATTGGCCCTAAGGCCTATGCAAGCCTAGCCATAACAATTCCCTGGAAATTTCTTCCCACAATATTTACTTTGACATGATCCCCGGGGTGAATTTCCTATCTCCCATCCAATTATCAAGGTTCCTTTTGAAGAGGGCCAATGAGGCGCTCTGCTTGACATGTATGGGCAGTCTATTCCAGAGTGTGGGGAGTCTCTGGGTCAGGAACCTATTTCTCCAGCGTGTTTTGTTCATTGTGATGATAAGGTTTAGATCCCTGGAGTGTGTGGCTCTGAGGGATTGGGATTTCTTTGTGGAGCATGTCCAACAGCTCAGGGTTTGACATGGCCTTGTATGTTAAGCAGAGATCGCCTCTGAGTAGACGATATGCCACAGAGTATAGCTGGAGTTTTTTTTAGATGGCCAGCATATGGCATCTGCTTTAGGCCTGTGATTCTTTTAGTGAGGTATTTCTGTGGCCTTTCCAGCTGTTGCAGATGTCTTGTGAGGTACATACCAAATGGGGCATTATACTCTATAATGGGTCTAATGAGGGATGAGTGCAGTGGGACAATGACCTCCTTTTTTCTGGATGAAAAGCTTTTAGTGATGAGGTGTGCCACATAGAAGGATTTCCTGACTGTTGTGGCGATGTGGTTATCAAAAGTGAGACCACTGTCCACTTGTGTCCCTAAGTCTGTCATCACACTTTCGATGTTTAGTGTCCTGCCACCTATGTGGTAGTTCATGGGTACATGTTTTTTTCCAAAGGGGATAACTATACATTTCTTGGCATTAAGCTTGAGCCCATGGCTCTGGCACCAGGCATCTGTTTCTGTAGAACCCTTTTGTAGAATATCCACATCATTTGGGGATTCAATAATGGCTCCCAGTTTGCAGTCATCTGCAAACTTCTTTAGCCAGAGTCCCTTAGTTTTGGCCTATACTGCAGAGAAGTAGATGCCAAGCAAAAGTGGTCCCAGGACTGAACCCTGAGATGCTCCACTTGTCACTTGTCTGGAGCTAGATTTGGAGTCGGCTACATTTACAGTCTGGGTTCTGTCAGTAAGCCAGTTGGCAACCCATCGAGTGACGTAGTGATTTATGCCCAGCTTAGTAAGTTTATCTATGATTCCAGAGTGGGGGATGGTGTTGAAGGCCTTGGCGAGGTCCAGATAGGCTGTGTGGACCACCTTACCCTCGTCCACAGCTCTGGAGACTGATTCGAAGAAGTCAATCAGATTCAGGAGACTAGATTGGCCCTTCACAGACCCAAACTGTGTGGGGTCCAGTGTCTAAAGGTTGCCAATGTCCCTGTTTATAAGTTCCACGATAATGCATTCCATGCCCTTGCAGATCAGGCTTGTCAGACTGATGGGATGGTAGTTCCCGGGATCCAAGGCGGATCCTCCCTTGTGGAGCGGGATAACTGTAGCTGTGCACCACTCAGTGGGCATGAAGCCTGAGGTGAGGCTATGATTAAACATGACACTTAGGTGGGGTGCCGGTTCATTTTGTAGTTCATGTAGTACACAGCCTGGGATGTCATCTGGTCCCATGGATGCCGTATTCCTAGCTTTGGAGAGTGCTGTTTCTACCTGTGTGGCTGTGATTATCGGAATTTGGCAATCTTTTGGTATTGAGATGGGCCCTTTAGGGGGTGAGAGGGGGGGTGAAGTTGGCACTAAATCGATCTGCCAGGATATTGGCAATATCCTTGGCATCATTATATTTAATGCCATTCTGTTGTAGCTCAGAGCAGATCCGAGTATTTCCATTTAGATTCTTGACATAACTATAGAATGCCTTGTGGTTGTCTTTGGAATCTTTGGCAATTATATTTTCGTAACTAGCTTTTGAAGATTTTATGAGGGATCTCGGCTTCTTACTGAGGCTGGTGAGGGAGTTTTTTGCATCCTGTGATTTTCCTCTTTTCTGCAACAGTTTCTTCCTTCTGTTGTATAGTTTGTTTATAGCAGGGGACCACCAGATTGGCTTCCTTTTTTTGGAGAAGAGCATGTTGGTTCTATTTGGAATGGCATGATTCATGCACGAGTGGATGTGCTCGTATAGTGCCTTAGTGTAGGATTCTGCAGTCGAAATTCCAGATCCCATCTGCGTGGGTGTTGTGAAGTTTGTCACTTCTGACTTCAGTAGCATGAAGTTGGCTTTGGAGAAGTTTTTTAAGGAGGTCTCCTTACTGGGGGGGTGGGATGTGGATGTCAAGAGTGATTTGCTTATGGTCAGAACTGACCAATGAGGGAGTGACCACTGGTGTGGAGCATCTATCTCCCATATTGGTAATGACCAGTTCTAGGATATTGGAGCCCCTGGTGGAACAATGGATTAGTTGATCCAGGGCATTGGAATTTATGAATTCCAAGAACCGTTGGGAAAAGGAGCTGGTACCCGAGTAGTTTTCCCAATTAATGGCAGGGTAGTTGAAATCGCCCAGTATTAGGGTGTTTGGTTGTATCTTAATATTTTCCAGTATGTTTAGGGAGGTGTAGTGAGAATCTTGTGCAGTCTTACCTAGTGTTAGTTGCACCTGGAGAATTTCAGATGCATTGTGTTGGGCAACTAGCCTGGAGGTGTGAATATCCTTGGTGAATATGGACACTCCTCCACCTTTAGTGTTTCGGTCTTGGTTTTGTGGCCAAAAAGTGTGGTAAGAATTGTAGCCTGGTATTGCAGGGGTGGTCTCTGGAGCCTTGAACCAGGTCTCAGTCACTGCACAGATATCGTTCTCCATTTTTAGGAGTGACTCATCTATATTTATGGAGAATTTCAAAGTGATGGCTGGAAGTCTCTTGTCTCGCACATAAAATTCTGCTTGATACTAAAATTGTCAGATATTTCTGATATAAATGTCCAGTATCTAAGCTAATGAGATGTCTGCAGCAGATGTCAGTGTGTCTGTTCTTGTAATTTTAACCTTTCTGGAGCAGTTATCAGTCATACTACAGCTTAGTAAACCTGCTAGGGAGTGTCATTTTTTACACCTGTTTCGTTCATCAGCGGAGGATAACCAGACTGTTTGCTGACACGTTTGCTTAAGATTACATGAGTCCTATGTTATTTAATACACTTGAATCTGCTTGGTTGCATGCGTGATCAGTAAGTCTCAACATACAACGGCACAATCAGCAGAGTACATTTTCCTACATATCTTTAAAAATATCAGGAATTAACAATGTGTGTGGCTCAGACTTCTACGGAGGGATAACATCTGAAAATTAAATGTAAATGTCTTGCTTTGGTAGTGAGCAATGCTGGAGAGAGATGTACATTTTTAAATGTTAGATGGAGTGTGGAGTGACAGAATTATGAGGTCTGAGTACAACATAGGAACTTCTTGTTACATACTTGCTTAACACACTAGGAATTTAGCTTATGTCATTGATTGGATGAGTATCTACAGGACACCCACTGCATTTCATTTATTCAGTACTGAGAATTTGTTGGACCTACCATACTGTAATATCATTATGGATTCCTCTGGACTTTTTTCTCCTCTAGTTGAAAACCACGTACCATTTCCTGATTTCATATAATGGTATCCTCTTCCTTCATCTTTCTTAGATTAAGTCTTAAACAAGAATGAACGCTAGATAGTCTTTCAGTATTAATGTTAGTATAAAGCATTCCACTTAGCCCACTTCCTGTTTCTGTTGTCCTTATATTTGGATGACATCTTTATGCTTGTCATTCCATTTGGGGCCAGTCTTACAGCTCTATCCACTTTGCAACAGTTTACTTTATTCTCAAAAAGTGATGCGGGAAAAAATGGCTAATTGTTTCCTATTCTTGGGAGGTATATCTGGGCATTTTGTTGCAACTGAGCTTTAGCTAGAGTAGTAAGTTTACATACCAGAGTACTATGGTTACAAGTATTTAGTGTATGTTTGTGGACAGTTTTACTCTCCCTGTCAGTGGTACCAGACAGGATCTGTGATGTGGTTTAATAAGATTTATTAAGAAGCAGCATTTAAAAAAATACTATAGCATACAGATTCCAAACAGTGGTATCAAGCTTCCAGGGTCTGGTTTGGGTCTTTTGGCACAGAGATTTTCACTAACATTTGAGTTAGAAAGGAGGGAATGTCTTAAAGAAGTGCTATACAAGCTATTACCCACAGACAGAAAAAATATATAGGCGGAAATTCCAGTTATGTGTACTTACTGTCTTGGGTCTTATGCAAGTTAGGTAAGTAGATGATTAATCCTGGCAAATTTCAGATGCACTCCACATTTGCTAGAAAGCATATAATCAGTTATCCAGACATGCTGGTATCACCTCATTAATGCAAATTATGTCTAACTCACAAACGGGTTTCATATTGTTGTTGTTTACATTATACGTCCGTTAACTTAGTATGATGTAGGTCGATAAATGTGTTTTTTCTTATCTTGTCTTTTGCTGTAACTTATTCATCTCTGCAGTACCGTTCATGATGTTTACTGTTTTACACTTGCAGAGCTAGTTGTATAGACTGCTGTGTCTCTTACAAGCTCACAGTGCTTAAAAGGCAGGCTGCACACTGCACTATTGTTTCAGTGTAACTCAAGTGTGGTATTGAATTTGCAGTATTCACTGTTGAGATTAAGCAGGTTATATGTGATAAATTTATCCTCAGTTGAAAAAGTAAGGCAAAAAGCTGCTTTACTTGTTTAGCTTAAGTTTTTTTTTTTCCCTCATATAAATTTTCTTTGAACTCCAATCAGTTGCCCAGCATGCTATCATTCAGTAAAGTGATACATCATTAAATGACTTCAGGCAGGTGTTAATGAGTGACTCAGTCATAGTGGTAGAGCCAGTCTCGTATCTTGCTCACTTCCTTGTCTTCTTTGACCAAGAGTTAGCATACTTCATGCCCTCTTACCTTCATCTGAAATAGTGCCATTTAGTTGCTCATATTACTCCCTGACAGTTTTCATCTACACTCCTTTAGATGTCCTTCTGTATACTGTTCCAAAATCCAAAACAGAATGGATCTCCTGCCCAGGGCAGCCCGACCCTTGGCCAATATAAAAAAGCCTTATGATGTTGTATGCTCCATACATCACATTTATACTCCCTGCACAGAACGTAGGGCATAAAAGGGACGTACAGACGCAACTACCTACAACTTCTTTGCCACCATTTTGAATGCTACTTTTGCTAGTTGGTCTAAATGCCTTGTTCCTGTACTGAATACTTAGCCACCAGATAAGTGCCCCATTGGGTTTGGGTTTTTTCACTTTCTTGGTCTTGTATTTTATTTTGCTACCTAGAGTTCATGTCATCCAAAAAGGGAAAATGTCAGTGTGGGAGGCAGATTCCCAATAAGAATCATCACAAACAGTGTATTTTTTGTTTGGGTGCTTCCACCACCATACCTCTTGTAGTATCTGTAAGGCATTTGTGCCTAATACACTTAGAAGCTGTTTGTCTTCCTTGGCCATTTAACTTGAAAACCCATGGCTTAAACAATTAGCCAAGGGTACTGTGGCAGAATCCTTTAACCCTGAGATACTCCCACTAGGTAAGAAGGCCAAATCTTGGATCGATTCTTTAGCTCTCCATCCTCCACCAGACATCCCACTAGAAGAGAGTAATGGCTCTGTATGTCTCCTCTGCTGCAACCTCATCAGAGGCTGGCATGGATCCATCCTTCCATATGTCCTCTGTGGCTTTGAATGTGTCTGCTCTGGACATTGAGGGGAAAACATGGTTGATTATCTCAGAGTGTCCTAGAGGGATTCCACAGATATTGGTCAGGGAGGAGGTTCTTGGTTTTCTTATTGAGTCTCACCAAGGGTTGAAACATCTGGTATTTGTTAGGGCTTATGTCTCTTCCAAGAAAAGACAAAAACTGAAGCATGTTTCAGTGCATTCTGAGGATCCTTAGAGGAAATAGCAGGAGTTTATTGAGGGCTTGTTTTCTGCTTTGATGGCCCTAAGGCCTCCTCAAGGGGTTTCGCTACCTGCTCTTCCTTAGACCTCTACCCCTTCTAAACAGCTTAGGGAACTGGATTTCTCAGATAAGGATTCAATGTCTGATGAAGGGTCTTTGTCCTATTCTTCACAGATGCCTTTGCCTTCGGCTAATAGTTCTGATGAAGAGGAGTCCGTTAGCCTGCGTTTCCTTCTGAGAAATTGTCCTTTGGGGACACAGTTGCTAGGATTTATTTATTTATTGACGTATGATTAATGAGAAAATCCGACTGAGTAGAAGCCCATTTTCAACAGAAGCCCAAGAAAGGCCCCAAATTATTACAAAACATTTTAAGAACAATAATTTTACAAAGATATGCATCTGGAGTGTTTTTCCCGGGCCGCCACTGAAAATTGGCTTTGTTCCAAGTCTGACTTTCCCGGTTAACAAATGTTAAATAAATAAATTAAAGTAAATAAATCTTCAAAAATAAAACAAAAACAGATGCAGCTTAAAATAATTTTAACAAATTAGACATAATATACACATTGGTTAAGAATCGATACAAGTTATGTGACAGTCATTTAATATTTAGAACAATTTTCGAGAGTTTGTAGAGAAATTAAAGGTAAGTTAGTCTAATAGAAACAGGAATTGCAGTATGAAGTGAGGGAAAAACAGGCTTGTGGTATATTTGGAGAGAAAGTTGGGGAAGAAAATTTGGTAGAAGTAAGGAAGCAAGTGAAGAAGGGAGAGTAAGGCGGTATAAGGAATGAAAAGGTACTTGTTCACATTTAGGGATATAGTTTATCCTGGTTTAGAGCAAGAACAGAGCCGGATTTTAGCTAGGAAGTCTTTCAGAGTGGTTTTGAAAGATGGGAGGGGAGGGTATTAACCTGATGGATACAGGTGATTTCCAGGTCTTGGTAACCGTGTATGTGTACAGACAGTGATGAGCAGATTTGCTGGGTTTGTAAACAGACAGCAGCTTTTGGCCACTGAATTTCAGTGACTGACTGGGGTCATAGTTGTGTAGAATGTTTTTTAATGCTGGATAGGCAGATGGATGCTGGATAATTTTATAGGTGGTAAGAAGCTGTGTATATGCTAGTTGATAAGGCAGTTCTGTCCAATTTAGGCTTTTTAGTGCTGTACAGTGGTGGACTCAGAAAGGAACATTTGCTGCAAATTTAGCAACTTTGTTATAGCTTTATTCAAGTTTTAATTTTTGTGAAGCCTGGAGATTAGTGAGGATGGAAGCACCATAAAGAGGTGTGGGTAGGAGATAAGTAGTGGCAAGTGTAGCGTTGCGAAAGTTTTTGGCTCTGTGAAGCATTCCTAGTTTTGAGTTTTTCTTATGCAATTTTGTGTATGCTGGTTGAATGTAAGATTATCATCCACTATCACCCCTAATAATTCACTATGAGAAGTGACTTCAGTAGTTCTATTATCAAGAAAGAGGACATTACATTTTTTTTATTAGAGAGATATTTAGGGGAAAAGTAGTAGCTTGGTCCTTTTTGGGTTAAGTATGAGTTGTGAGTTACAAAGCTATGTTTCAGTGGGTGTTAAAGCTTTCTGAATAATGTTTTGGAGGTGTACCGTGTTCTCAGATGTGCAAATGAGAGTGGAGTCATCTGTGTATTGTATTAAGCTGGCCAGTTATGTGCATGTATAGAGGGTGTTGGTGAAAATATTAAAGATAAGGGGATCAAGGATAGAGCCTTGTGGTACACCGGTAGTGACTGGGATTTAAGGAGAGAGCACGGAGTGCCATTTTACTGACTGATACCTGTTGGACAGGTAGCTTTTGAACCACCGAAGGGTGAGCTGTGAGAGACCTAGTGAGGATAATTTGAAATTGAACTTTGCTGTAGCAAACTGTCAGAAGCTTTAGACAAGTCTAGAAGTAAGGAAGAGACTAGTTTGCCATTATCTCTAACTTTATTGATGGTATCTATATAGGCTAGAAGGGCAGGGCTAGTACTTTGGGATAGTCAGAAGCCATGTTGTGTAGGGGATAGGAGTTCTTCTTGCAGGAGATAGTCTGGCAGTTGTTTCTAGTCTAGCAGTTGTTTCGGAGTACATTTTTCAAGTGTTTTGGCAAGGAGAAAATAAGATGGTCTAAAGTTATTAATGCCTGTTGAATTTCCTCCTTTTCGCAGAGGGATAACGTGTGGCTTTTTCCAGAGATGCAGAACGTTGGATTCCTGGACTGATATTTATAAGAATTGAGACACACTAGGCAATGCTGTTGTCTGCTGTTTTTAGGTACTCGCTTGGAAGGTCATCAGCTGAAGAAGAGCATGGTTTGTTTGTTTAGAAGTAGTTTGCTATACAATGTGAGCACAGGTTTGAAGGTAAATAGGATGTGGTGATATGAGGCTCTTGGGCAGGGTTGGGAATAGATGTTGCGAAATCCTTGGTTAGAGATGCTGTACTGTCTGTAAAGTAAGAGTTGAACTGCATTGCAGTTTCAGTTGGTGATTTATTGGGAGAATGGTTTGGTTTCAGTTGTCAGCCTGGATGTAAGATTTCTTTAATGAATGTCCAAAATGTTTTAGGGTTGTGTTTAATATTCTGAAAGTTATTATAGTATATTTTCTTTTTAATTTACTTTCCTTTTAGTACAATTGTGAAGCATTCTGAAATTTTCAAGATATTGGGGTGTTTTATATTTTTGCCATTCTTTATGCTTTATCTCTATCCTGCATTAGCATTCTATTCTTTTTGGATAGCCAAATTGCATTATTTGTTTTGATGATGGAATACTTTAAGTGGGATTCTTAAGTGTCTGATATTCAGGGAAGATATGAGTTGCTTCAGGTGGATACTCCTAAACTATATCTTTCATTCCTGCTTTCAAGTCTCCTGATTCTCTGCCTCCTGCTTCTAAGAAACCTGATAAGTTCTATAAGGTTCCTGAAGGTTGTTAGTTTTTCCTGAAGTGTCCTTCTGCTGATCCTGCTGTGGTGTCAGTCTCTTCTGACAAACCTTTTAAACTTTTTCCCTCTTCCAAATTTATCTTCTGCTAAAATAGTAGGCCACTGGAGAGGATTGGTAAGAACATTTACAGAGCTTGTACTTCAGCCTTTAGGGCTGCTAATTACCAGACCTGCATGACCAGGTATGCTCTTGCCCTGATTGCTCAGGCTTGTCAGGTTATTTCTGACCTTCCTGATTCTGAAGGCAAATCCTCTGCGTTATCTTTTTTACATTCTTCTTTTCAAATGTCTCGCCACTCTATTAAGTGTAGCTATGATGTTGCTGATGACTGTTCTAGGGCTGCGGCTTTTGGGTCTGTCATGAGGTGTTATTCTTGGCTTAATCTTCAGTCTCTGTCTGAGGACGTTAAGGTCAAGTTGTTGGATACTCCTTTGCATAATAAACATCTTTTTGAAATTGCTGTTGCTAACATGTCTAAGTCTCTTCAAGAGAAAGGCAAAGTCTTGCATGACCTTAAACATATTTTTGTCTCTCCTATCCCTGAGTTCCAGAGAAATTGTTCTTCTAGATCTGTTTTTTTGCTTGCAGGCAACACCGCCAGACCTCCAAGGGCAGGAAGAGTAGGAGGCGGGCCCCCTCTGCTAAGGTTTCTCAGATTTCTGTGGCCCAAAAGTCTTTATCTGATAAGCCTGCTTCTCTTTGACAACTCACCCCCCCCTTTTAGATCAGGTTCCTTTCTCCCTTCGACTTTCCCTTTGTCTTCCAATTTGGTATCTCATCACTTCAGACTCTTGGGTTCTTTCCATCATCTGTCAGGGTTATTTTATGGTATGGAAGTCTCTCCCACATTTTTCTGTGATTCTTCAATCTCCTCAAGAGCAACTTCTTCATTTCCTGGAGGTTTTAGGGTCCCTGGTGAACCAAGGAACAATTCAACCTGTCCCCCTTCCCAACTGGGGAAAGTGTTCTTATTCCAGAATGTTCCTGGCTCATCAAAATGAGGGCACTTGGAAACCTATTCTGGATCCCTCCCAGTTCATCACCTTTCTCAAGGTCCCTTCTTTTCATACGCTTACTCTTCAAACCCTGTTTCCTCTTGTTACCCCAGGCTTATCTTTTGTCCTTGGATCTGAAACATGCTTACCTTCATATTCCTATTCACCCTCTTTTCATGAAGTTTTTATGTTTCTGTGTGTCTTCCTTTCATTTTCAGTTCTGTGCTTTACTCTTTGGCCTCTCTACTGCTTTCTGCAGGCCCCAAGACATTCAGATTTTTCCCTGTCTGGACGACCTGTTGCTTCAGGCACCTTCTCCCCGTTGCCTATTACAGCATCTGAAGCTCACCATCTCTCTTATTCAAAGTCTTGGGTTTACAATCAACTTCTCAAAGTCCGTCCTGATTCCCTCTCAGGATCATGTGTGTCTGGGATTCAATATTCAGACAGTGCCAATGTTGGCCTCTCTTCCACCTCCAAAAGTTTTGTCATTGACAGCCTTCTTTCAGTCTCTTCTTCCATTGACTGCCATGCCAGCCAGGGAGTTTCTTCGAACCCTGGGATTCATGGCCTCTGATATTCAAGTGTTTGTTCTTGCTAGACTGTTTATGTGGAAGCCTCATTGGTACCTCATATCAGTTAGGCTGCAGTGTTGTCACCTTCTAGAGTTCAGTGTACCTCTCCTTCTCTGCCTAAAAAAGGAATTTGAGTGGAGAATTGAATAGTTTGCTCTCAACCTAGACCGGCCCTTTCAGCCTTTAGTCCTTTATCAAGAGCTGTTCACCAGTGCCTGAGACATGGGGTGGGGGGCTTCTTTTGGTCCTGAAGGTTCAGACTCTCTGGCCTCAGCAGTTAGACCATATCAACATCAAAGAGATCTGATTGGTGTACACAGACAACACTACAATGATGTGGCATGTCAACAAGCAGGGAGACACAAAATCTTACCTCCTCTGCAGGATGGCTCTTTAGACTTGAGAGGTGGCTGTCAGTTATCAGTTAACTTTTCGGCATTATTCATTCCTTCAGAGCACTATCTAGTGACAGACTGTCTGAGCTGGTCCAAAACACAGACTCATGAATGGTTGATTCACAGAGATGTGTTTCTGGACATTGTCCTTCGGTGGGGTATTATTCCTCAGGTAGATCTTTTTGCCTCTCCACTGAACAGGCAGCTTCCTGTCTTCTGTTCCAGAGTTCTTTTCCTTGGAAGGGGATGTTTCTTTATGCTTTCCTCCCTAATCCTCTACGTCCAAGACTTCAGCAGAAGTTTCAGCTGGACTCCTTGAAAATCATGCTAGTGACTCCCTTTTGGCCAACATGGCACTGGTTCCCCCTTTTAATGCATCTGGCCAGGGACAATCATCACAGGTTTACCTCACTGGTTGGATCTCTGTACACAGGACAAGGGATCTCTCATCCATCCTCGCTTGTCCACTCTTCATCTGACACTGTGGGTGTTAGGGTTTTTATCCCTTTCAAACACCTCTTTTCTGATGATGTGCTCAGGGTTTTACATGAGACAAGGAAATCCTGTACCAGTTAATATTGAATGTTCGAATGGAAAAGATTTGCTGTCTGGTGCTATGCTCATAACCAGGACCCCTTTTCAGTGGGGGGTACCTCTGGTACTGTCTTATTTGTGTGAGTTGCTTCAGTTTGGCCTGGCATATTCTTCTGTGAAGGTCCATTTGTCAGCCATTTCTGCTTGTCTGCCCTTGAATCCTCCTTTGACTTCTCATTTTGAGATCAAACAATGTCTTAAAGTCATTCTCCATATTAGGCCACCAAGGAAACCTATTCCTCCTCTTTGGGACCATAATTTTGTTTTGGAAAAATTGACTCTGGCTCCTTTTGAGCCTGCAGATTCTGCTTCTTTGCAACTTTGTACTTGGAAGACTGTTTTGTTGATGGCTATTACTTTTGCTCTGAGGGTTTTTGAGCTCCAGACCCTTATGGCCATTCCTCCTTTTTTTTTTTTCACAGGGACAGGGTGTCACTTCGTACTAATCCTTCCTTTATGCCCAAGGTAGTAAATGAGTTGTCCTTGAATCAGTCAGTACAGCTGCCTTCCTTTTTCCCTTCCCAGTCTGCTAGTTAGAAGGGTCATGCATACCTTGGATTTGCGCAGACAGCTCAAGCATTGTTTGGATAAAACTAAGGTCATTTGTAAGTCTGATCAACTTGTTGTTTCCTTTCACCCAGTATATTGGGTTTGGCTGTTTCTAAGCAAACCGTCTCCTCCTGGATATTTAAAGTAATTTCCTTTTGTTGTTCTTTTCATGGCAAATCTCTGTCTACTTCTTTTAGAGCTCATTCCACTATGGCTGTTTCCTTTTCTGGTGCCTTCTTCAAGGGGTTGGACACCAGTTCCATCCATGAAGCTGCTGTTTGGTCTTCAGTGCATACCTTTACTAAGCTTTATAAGATTGATATGGTTTCTAGGGCCAGGGCAGGTCTTGCTGAAACCATTTTATGTGGGTTTATTGAGGGCTCTTCCCAGCCTTCCACCTCCCATTTTATTTCTTGAGCTTTTTTTACTCTCCCTTCTGTTTTGGATACTTCAGCAGTGATATAGAAGGACATAGTACAGTTGTATAAAACTTACCATAACAGTAGATGTCCTTCTCTTCACTGTTGCAGCATTCGCTCCCTCCAACCCCCTTTTATATGTTCTGGTTTTTGTTTTACATTCCCTTCTTGATGAGGATTTCCCCTTTTTCTTCTGCATTTGTTTCTTCTGGATGTACATGGACTCCTTTGTCATATGGAGACTGTGCTCTTTTGTGGCAATTCAGTACTTTGTATTTGTGTCCATACATCCTTTTTATGCTCTGTGTTCTCTGCTGAGAGCATAAATGTGACATATGGTGTATACAAGATCATTAGGCTTTTATATACTGGCCAAGCATCAGGCTGCCCTGTGCAGGAGATCCCTTCTGCTTTGGCTACTACAGCATTGATATAGAAGGACATCTACTGTTATGGTGAGATTTTACAAAACTGTACTTTCCTTTCTGAGGATGGTGTTGGTCTCTTCAGTGCCCTGGTAAATTTACTACAAGAAGTTCTTGTCATAAGCTACTCATAAGCTAACCTAAATTAAGTATGTCTGATTTTATTAAATGAGAGTGATTAGTGGTTTGTTCAGTAGACCTGCTGTCTTTGGCAAGAAGGCCGAAGGTTGGGAAATCACCAGACACAAGTGAGTCTGTGGAGCAGCAGACTTGATCTGGGAAAGCATTATGCAGTGTACCACACCGAGATCCCTTTTAAAAAGGCAGCATACTTGTCAGAATTGTTGGCAGTGGCCAGCTGACCAGCCATGATCTTGTAAGCGGTAGTCAGGTTTTTCTGCCCAGTCTGTCCCTCTACTTGTTGAGCTGTATCATCACACCACTGTGAGATGGCTAGTCATTAATTTTTTCCTGGCAAAATTTCTTCTTTCGCATCTGCATTTCCTCTCCCAGACTGTGTTAGCAATGTTGTAGTTCAAGTCAGCCTGGATGTGTTTGGACTGAACAGCCCATCAGATTTTGTCATCCTCAATGAGGACTGAGGTTTTCCCCTGGCCTTGAAAGAGGTCCTTATTACCCCATTCCTCAAAAAAGCCGTCTCTGGTTCCTAACGTCCGATAGTTTTTGCTTAGTCTTTAACCTTCCTTTTCTTGGAAAGGTTATTAAGAAGATAGTATTTGCAGAGCTTGAGTATTGTCTCACAGCTGAAAGGCTGACAGATCTTTGGCATTCTGGGTTTTGCTCTCACCATAGTGCTAAGGCCACTGTTATTCAAGTACTCATGATGGCCAGGCACTAGCACTGTTATTCATTTTTGATCTTGATAGATCTGTCCGTGGCACATGATGCTGCCGATCATGGTGTTCTGCGTGTTTACAAAATTACTGTGGTATTTCCTCTACCTCTTATCTTTCTGGCCATATCTAAAGTGGTTTTGGATATGAACACTTTTGCCTTTTTAACCCTGATGTGTGGAGTACCGTAAAGCTCAGTCTTGGGCCCCCATGCATATGCACCTCCTGTGGGGCACCTCTTTAGGAGGTCAGGAATGACATAGTAGTGCCATGCTTATAAAACCCAGCTGTATTTTTCCTTCCCCCAACATAGTATAGAGAATATGTATTCCTTTGCTGATGATTTAGAGACCATTCAACACTGGCTACCACTTACCAGGTTGAAGATAAACCGCTCCAAAACTGAGGCTGTGGCAGATCATGCAGCCGTTGGTGATTCTTTTTTTGCACCACTCCCAGGCCACACCTTTTATGGTGACAGTAAGCTTATTCGTCAGTAAGATGCATGACTTTGGTGTAATCCTAGATGATCAGCAGACTTTTAGGGGACCAGGCATCAGATGTAGCAAAGTCTTCATGTTTCCATGTACCAAACACTTCTAGGACCAAACATGTCATTCCTCGAGCTGATCTCTTGGTAATAGTCCTTGCTTTAGTCTCTTCACATTTTGACTCCTGTAACACCCTTTACCAAGACTTCCTGACCAAGATTCACCATTTTTAGCTAGTGCAACAACTGAGGCCAGGCTACCAACTGCTGCTCCACATTACCAACATATCACTCCAGTACTGTGGAACATGCATCGTTTCCTAGTCCATTTTCAAGTTATCATTATAGTCATGGTGTCATTTTATCTGTCCTTAAATGAGTTGGACCCCTTTTACCTAAACAAACTTATAGTGACCAAAGGCTTTGCAATGAGCTATTGGTGGTTCAGCAGATGCACCTCAAAGCTTCTGGCTTCTGCAAGATTCTGTTTGTCTAACAGCCCCCTCACCTGTGCAGTCTGCTTCCTCAGTGGTTGAGGAAATGTTCTCCCCTGGCTTGCTTCTGCATAAACTTGAACACTTTTCAGGCACTTGTGGAATGCGAGTGGAGCCAGGAATTTCCAAGTTTTCTTTTCATTATCTTCCTGCTTCACTAGTTAATCATTTTTTTCCATTTTGCATGTTTATATGCTGTAGTTTGAGTGGCAGAACTGGTGTTCCCTTTATTGTTGAATATTCATTGTTTTTTGCGTCATTGTTTTTATTTATTGATTTGTCCTATTTATCTTTTCCATTTTTATTATTTGTAAAACATGCTTTCTGATAAGGTACCTAAATAATGTTTTCAGGTTGACGTTTCTGTATATTATGCGGTAGGCCAAGCTGCTGCTTCTGTGTACGTTCACCTTAGAACCATGTGGTCTGCTGCCTCTAGAGGGTGGCATTACTGTTGCAGAGCTGTGTTTGTGAATTGGAGAGAGAGGTGGGCCAGCCTTCATTAAAACAGCAGTGCTATACTTGGACTCTTCGAGGTACACGGATGTAGTAGCATAACATTCTGCAAAGTTATAAGCTTTTGGTTAGTTGTTGATAGCTATGGTATGTGATTTATATTCTGTGCTAGCAATATTTAATTGTGGATAGGGGTTTTAAATACTGTCCATATATTTTTTTTAATTTGTTACTGTTTTATGCAAAACAAATGTCCCTGCCATGTACTAAGTAGTTATTTTAGTGTGTGTGGGTGTGTGTGTGGGCGTGGGTGTGTGTGTGTTCAATACTACTGCTAAAGACAGCCAGATTGTTGCATTTTATGTCATTCAGAGTTGTCAATGACAGTAGAGGTAGCTTATCTCTTCGTAGTAAGCCCCCAACTTTTGAGACTTTGTAGGTTTACAGTAGGAAGGAAAGGTAATAAGGTTACAAACACCTTGCTTTGTAGGCTGTTCCTGGGCTAGAAATACTAAATGTAGTGGACATATAAGAGAATGTGAATACAATTTCCTTAAAAAAGAGAACCTAGAAAACAATTTCCTTAGAGAGAGAGAACCTGAAGAACAATTTCCTTAAAATATTGTGAGATGTCATGCAAAGCCAACATAGTATGCAGAGAACAAACTAAAAAGCAATGAAATGCCAAACAGGAGGGATGTCAGTAAACCTGCAGCATTTATGTGGTAGGCTTATTCCTACTAGCATTTTATTTTACACGTAATGGAATGAGGTTAGATCTGCATATTAAAACATGTTTTTTTCCCCACCAAATGTGCATCTGTGATACCTAATTAGCCACTTTGGTCACAGTCTGTGAAAGTATGTAAACATTAAAAAAAAAGCAGCTTATAGGAATTAGTGCTTTCTTGTAAGCAAGGATGCACACTGCTAGAGGTGTTTAAAGTGACTTGTTCAGGAAGGAATTGCATTTAATCTAAACTTATTGGTCATTCCCAAAATATATTATTTTTGGCACATTTCCAAAGGCAGTTATTTTAAATGTGCCAGTTAAATGTGTACATCATTGCTTTTTACAGCTACTTCTGACTGTGTGGGCCATTTTAGTTATCTCCTTAAAGTTCAGTCTCCCAAACCCCCTCAAACTGTAACTTTAACAGTGCTTAGCTGTTAGAATTACACCAGTGATGTTTATAGTGGTAGTAATGGTGAAAGGAGGGAGAAATAAGGTGAGTTTAACCACGGCTCTACATTTCCCAGATAGTTCTGTGCGTACCCAGTTCATTAGTTCCAGTAGCTTTCTAGGAAATTGCAGATGCATGTTTTCATTCATGAATTTTTGCAGTTAGTGTTATAATAATTTATTGGTAATATTCTTTGTTGTGAAATTTAAATATTTAATCCTGGAGTAACTACCATGCATCACATGCAAGTGTTACTTGCCATTTACTCAGATATACATTCTTAAAACAGTGGTTGTATATGCATAACAGTATGCCATCAGATCCCTTAATGTTACTGTAAAAGACCGGTATTAAATCCTGGTTCCTTAAAATGTATTTGAAAATGTGCCAGTGGCACATGGGGTAGCATACTTGCCTTTGGTGCTGGAAGATCAGTATTAAAAGACCGTTAGTGTAAAGGGATGACCATTGGGAATCGCAGCACGGAGGAGAGCTTTTACCTTTGGAAAGTCATCCTTCATAGTGCACACATTCACTTTGAAACCCTTACAGGAAGTAGTTATTTTCTTGTGATTTAACCAGCCTACAACACCCACCACTACCACACAGAAATAAGAACATTTCTACTACCTCCTACACTTTCATCCAGTTTGCCTTCCGGCACCTCTGAGTGTTTCCAAATCAGGGTCTTTATCATAGACTATAAACTAACCACTGAAAAGGCTTTTTGATTTTCAGGAAGTACAAGAAATAGCCAGATCATTTGTCATAGTGTTACTCTATTGTTAATCTCAATATATGTACATATATAAATATATATATATATATATATATATATATATATATATATATATATATATATATATAAAATATCCCACAGTGTACCCATTTTCTTGACAAATACATGCCAAACATAGTTTACAAAACAAATACCTTTTAGCTTTTATTAGTGTTAAATTGCACATTTAAAACTGTGTTGCCATAAATTGTGTGTACTCTGAGAAGATTAATTTCACTTAAGATGTAAAATGGTAAGCTTATGTTATCTGTATATTTGAAAATCAGTTTGTATGGTTTATTTCAGAATTTTTTAAAACTATATTTGGGTCTAAGAACTGCTTTAAAGTGCTCTGCCCTTTGGAAGTTGGTGTAGCTCTCAGATGTTTAGGTATACTCTAGTGAAAGTAATTCTAAGTTAGTGTATACAAAAGGAATGTAGCTGAAAATGAGGCTATTGTAAGCAGAATACTGTACTCAGTTCTGTCATGAGGTATGTTACAGGAATTTAATTTTTGTATTGCTCAAAGTATTTTCATTAAACAGTATATTTTCCTGTTTGTGGTTGTCATTTTGAATATCTACTCTTGGATGCTTTTGTTGTGTTACTTTATTGACCATGAAACTTCATGTGGATCTTGGGAAGAAAATCTCTAAACAGAATAAAGAACAGTACGTGAAAGCACACTAATGGTTACTTGTACAGCTTTTTTTCTCTGGACTAGAGTTTGTTTTAAGTCTCCTGACTTGTCGAATGTGGTACACCTTAATTCCCTTCTTCGTCAGTTGATATGTGAACTCTGATCTTGTTGAGTTCCTGATCAGTTTATGTAAGTGAAGGTTGCAGGAGTCAAACCTAGGGTTGCAGGATAGAGCTGGTTTCAACCTACTGCTTTGCTGCAATGTACTGTTAATTGAGGAGCATGACCTAAGGATGTCAGAACATTAAGTCTTACCAATCACTTAGTGTATCTTCTGTACTTTAAAACTGTTGAGGGAAGACCCATCCCTGTAGAGTACAGAGAGAAAGGTCTGACTATGATCCAGACAACCTAATTTCAGTTAGTGGCATAGGGACTGGTAGAGGTTAATGGAAATGAGCAGCTGATGTTAGCATGCCTGTCTGGGGAGAAGGGAGGTGATTCAGCTTGCTGCATTGGTGGCACCTACTGGAGTGTAGATATATCATCTGCAGGAGTAAATCTAGCAAGACCATACCACACAGTGATGTCTCACTTACAAGGTAGTTGGTGTGTGTGTTACCACACATGCACCCTGTATGAGGTCACTGGGGTGATGACCATAAGCCACTAGTTGGAGGTGTTAGGTGGTGGGACTTGATCCTTACTGCACTAATGATGGCTCCCTTTCCTAGTTCGCTTGACTGTTGCCTCAGAGGAATGATTGGATCTTGGGATGTTGCCCCCAAGGAATGAATATGTCAGTAAAGTGATTGGAGACCGGGATTAAAAAAAAAAAAACAATATAAACATAATAAGCATACAGGTCATGCATAGCTCTCAACCTTCCATCACCAAAATGTGGAACATTACCTCTCATAATGTGGAATAAGTGGGCAAAATGTGGAACTCACTATCAGGTTACTAACATCTTCAACTAGGAAGCTGATGGGATGGTTAAATATTGATTCTTTATACTTAATCATATTTATTCACGGAAAGAACATTTTTATAAGTAACGTTAAACATGGATATCAATTAAATTCTTAACAAGGGATGTGTGGCATACCCTTTCAATGTAGAACTGTGACGAACGTGGACTTTTTAAGACTCACAATGAGGAATGATTCTCGTAATGAAGTTTATTTCAGAGGTACAGTATCACACTGTGTTTGTAGTACTCTGTTGCAGTAGTCCACCTGGAACATAGCTAAAAAAGATGTGTTGGAATGTACCATGTTTAAATAAAAGTTCAGATAAGAACACACTACACGTACAAGTGGTAGTGAGGTTACTGTTAAACTGATGCATGTAAACAGCTGCAAAACTCTTCTGATATGCATTATTATGCTGTTCTTTCACTATTTTAACATTGATTCACAGTCTGTCAAATATTCTTGCTAGTTTGTTGACAACTACAATCTGAATGTACAGTTATCTGAGCATATTCACCCTAACAGTAAATATTAGGTAAATATTAGGAACTTATTCTGAAGACTATTACAAACCTAGGCTAATGACTAGAGTCTTTGAGGTGATGACCTTAAATATTATGCCAAACCCCCATAGATTCATAGGTAACTATTAGGGAATCAGTCTACAAACTGTTGCACACCTAGCCAATTTCCAGACAGTGACCAAAGGTTAGAGTCAAATCTTGTACCTTGTGCCTGTTTGATAAAACACCTTCACCATTATGCCAATCCCAATGTAAGATCACTGCAGCAATTTGATTCTTCACATATATATTGAGCCATCAGGTAAATGGCCAACCATGTGGCCTAACTTATAGAGCTTTTATATATCCCCAGACTAGGGGCTCTTCCAACTCGGTCGATAATTACTAGGATATATGGTGTAAAGGTAAGAGACAACTGCATCTTGGTTACTTTTTGTGACTTCTCTTTTTTCAGTCACTAACAGTTTAATCTGATGTCAATCTTCACACAGTCCTTGACAGTGGGTTTGGTTCCGAACCTCGGAACCAACTTGGCTGTCAGCTTGCTCCTTCCAAAAACTCTCGAGCGCGGTTCTACCCATAATGCTTCTCACCAAGTTACCTCAGATCTCGTTTGCCGCTTCAAAGTGCTAGACACGTAATCTCCTAAGCTCTCAGGCAACAGCATTTTCAGTTCTGTAAATTTCTTCTTTTTCTGCATAACTGTTATTTTTCTTCTGTCTGCTCCTCTTTTTTGCCTGTTTGGTGTGCATGCAACTCTTTTATTAGGTAGTCTTGCGTACCATTGTTGGTACATCTTCTATTTACCTTTTCAGGTATTCCTTGTGTACCATTGTTGGTACTATCATTAATTCTTTATCTAATTTCCTATTTTCCTTAAGTCTTAAAAAAAAAGTAATCTCTTTATAGCTTCAGTTTGTGTGTGTTTAATTTTTTGTTATGGCAGACAAGCCAGTTAAAGACACCTCAAGCATACCCTTTGCGTTTATTGATTTGGGGCTGTACACTTACAGGAAGACTGTGCAATATGTCATAGTTCCAGCCATAGGACACAAGTCGACCATAAAAATAAACTCATTCTAAACAGTCTTTTGAAAACTGAGTTTGAAGAGGCTCTATCAGGATCCAGAACAGAGGCGAGTTCACCTTATACTTCTTCCTCTTCTTCCAGCATGAGGGAGAAGTCAAAAAAGAGACTTCATCCAGTTCTGATTGTTTTCTCAGAACCAACAACAAAAGTGTCTAAATCTTCTACTGTTCCGACAGTATCTTCAGAACAGCCATCTCAACAGTCGGTGCCAGCTTCTGCAGTGACATCTTTGTCACATACCACAACTATAGATCCCTCCATCATGACACCAAAGGCCCAGGAACCAAAGGAGTTTTCCTTTAAACAGCTGCCATGGACCCGGTATTCTCGTTTGTTAGATCACTTTGCAGATCGCCATCCAAGTCCTTTCTTAGAGAGGCACCCTTCCAGGTCTCCCTCCATTTCTTCTAACTGATCCAGCAGGAGTCTACCTGAATCGGATATAATGAGGATGATGGACCAGCTTCTTGTGATAAGGGGATTGTCTTCAGCATCAGGTTCCTAGCGTCTTTGCTGCTGAAACCGTGTTCACTTCCACCCCAGTTCTTCCTCCTTTGACTCCCGGTGAGACTTTGGAGCCCCTGGTGTTGACAGACCCAACTTCAACTGCTTCGGTGCTAGTTAGAGCTCCTTCTCCGGCACCAATTGCTACCCTGAGTGCTTCGGGTGTGTCGGACCGGAGACCTCCCAGGGCCGTAGTTTCATTGCGGGTTCTGGGGGGATACTTTCATCTTCAGCCTTTTCTGAGCCATCCATGCCCCTCTCTGCTTCTGCTTTCGTAAGCTTGGCCCTAGCTTCGGCCTCGGAGGGAGGCTTCCTCAGTGCGGGGTGGGGCCACAGTTCCAAAAGAGTCTATTTCAGTTCTGGGCTCCCATCCCTGTATGGGGGGGGGGCCTGCCTTCCTGGCCAGGGAGCGGGCATTGTACATTGAGGGCAATCAGTTATTGCCTACCCCATCAAACTAGTCTTCTAGCCTTTCCCCTTGACCAGGGCTCCCTCCAGCCTCTTCCCTCTGACAGAGGGCACAGAAGGCTCAGGATCTAACCACAGTGTTTATGTCCTCCATAGATACCTCTCTGGAGCATCTCACCAAAGACGTTCCTGCGAAGAGAAAGTGCAAGAGGAAACGAGTGGACTCCCCTGAAGAGTCATTCACAGAAGATACTGATTTCGATGAAGGAGAAGGTTTGCCCAAGTCTCCCCGTGACAGTGTTTCCTTCGGGGACATCCTAAAGATCCTGAAACAGAGGGGTGACTGGACTTCCCTCTAACCTTCTTCAGAGGAATCAGTATATCTTGAAGTCTTTCATGGCCAACTCTCCACCTCTTGGATTTCTCCCCTCACTGACAATCTTGTTAAACTGATCACTCAGCGGGCATGGAAGTTACCTGATTCTGTCGAGCCAATCCCTAAGAGACCAGACCGCACATTGTCAGCCCCTAAGGATCAATAACACTGGGCTTAGTGAATTCCAATAGACACCATGGTGGTAGCAGCAGCCACTAAGAAGGAACTTGCCGACGGAAGTCAGATTACCCATGCTTCTAATAAGGAATCTAGGACTATGGATAGATTTGGAAAGGATGTATATGCTTCATCGACCATTGCCGTCAGGTCCCTGAATTATATGACACATTTTACCAGGATTCAGAGAGATGTGATTAAAGAACTATCAGATGCTCTGTCAGGACCAGTAGCTGAAGGAGTTCAAAACAAAGTGATTTCTCTCATCCATGAGGCTAATTGGACATGCTGCTGAAGGGATGATGACAGCTGCGGGTTTAGGTGCAGTCATCAGGAGACATGCTTGGATGTGCTTATGTGAGTTTGAGGAGCCATTTAAATCTTTTTTTTTGTCAATGTTCCATTTGACAGAACATCACTATTTGGTCCCAAAGTTAGAGACTCTAGCCAGATGTAAGAAAGATGGAAAGACTCTTTCTGCCATAGGTGTATGCTTTTCCACTCCCCAGTGGCCTTATTCCAGGAACTAGCAGAGTGGGAGGCTGTGGTTTAAGAAGTCCAAAGGGCCTCTGCAAGACTCATGTGGCAATGACTTCTCCCGCAGCAGAGGGGGAAATAATGGAAGATGCCGAGGAAGAGGCAGACATGGCTCGCAGAATCAGGGGTCCGGGGATTCTTTCTCTGGGAACTCCTGTCAGCGTTCCTGAAAGTAGGCCCAATTGCTGTCCTCTGGAGGCAGTCGGGGGGGGGGTGATAATCCCTGCATCAACATGCCTGGCTAAGTATAACAAAGGACCTTTGGGTGCAGGGGATTATAACCAGAGGAGACAATGTCCCCTTTTAGCACAACCAAAGGTTACAGCCAAAATCCTGGACATTCCATCCAGTCACAGGGAGGCAGCAGTCTTAGAAATTCAAAAACTGCTTGACAAAAGAGTGATCCAAACAGTCCCACCAGAACAGATAGGATCTGGAATTTGCTCAAGGTTCTTTTTAGTTCCAAAGAAAACAGGGGACTGGAGACCAATCTTGGATCTCAGCAGGCTGAACAAATCCGTTCGGCAGACCAAATTTAGGATGGTCATGGTTCAGTCTATTCTCTCCTTCTTGGGAAAAGATGATTAGATGTGCTCTGTAGATCTTCTGGACACATATTACCACATAAAGATGGACAAATGGCCCAGAAGATTTCTGCACTTCTGGCTGGGATCCAGTCACTATCAGTTCAGAGCACTGCCCTTTGGTCTCACCACAGCTCCCAGGGTGTTCACCAAATGCATGGCAGTGGTTGCAGCTCTTCTCAGACTGCAAGGATTCTGGGTGTTTCCATATCTAGACGGCTGACTCCTTACTGATCCCACCAGGTGTCTGCTTGAGATTACACTCTCCAGCACTGCTCTGATCTAGGCATTACTGTATACTACGAAAAGTCCGAGTTGCAGCCATGTCAACAGTTAGAGTTCATTGGAGCAAGTATAAACACGATCACGAATGTCGCATCCCTGCCCATAGAGAGACTACAAAAAATAAAATTGCAAGTCACCCAGATTGTTCGCAACAACAGAGTACCAGCAAGCCTCCTCCTTCAAGCCCTACGATCGATGGCAGCTTCTATCACTTTTGTCCCATTAGCGAGATATCACATGTGAATCCTTCAGTGGCTTCTAGTGTCTCAATTGTCCATGTTAGATCAGCCAATGTCTGATTTGATCACAATTACCAACCCGTGCAAACAGGACCTGCATTGGTGGCTTCACTCCAAAGAAACTTTGATGGGCTGCCCTTTGTTCCCTCTCAACACCAAGCCATAGTGACCACGGACACATCCCGGATGGGATGGAGGGGCATTATCTGGCAAAAACAGTCCAATGCACTTGGTTCCATTTGGAGGCCAATTTGCATAGCAATGTTCTAGAGATGAGGGTAGTGCTGTTAGCGTTGCAAGCATTCCACTCAACCCTTTCCTGTGGAACGATTGCAGTTCAAACAGACAACATGGCAGTAGTCTGGTAGATCAACAAGCAAGGGGAAACCAGGTCCTATCCCCTTTGTCGAAAAGTCCTCAGAGTTTGGCAATGAGCAATTTCGTCCGACTGCTTTTTCATTGCAATGCACATCCCGGGGAGCTCCGGTGTGATTGCGGACAGATTGAGCAGATGTATTCTAATGCCTCACGAGTGGTCTCTCAACCCATCAATGGCAGAAAAGATATTTCACAAATGGGGCCAGCCTTGCTGCGACCTATTCACATCCCCTGTGAACAACAAGTGCAGCAGCTACTTCGCCCTGATTCCTCCCCTCTGGGGGAGTCACCGAGAGATGCTCTTCTTCACGATTGCTCCTTCCAGTCTAGTCCATGCATTTCCCCCCATTCCCCTTGTATCCCAATTTCTAAAGAAAGCATCAGGTCAAAGAAAAAGATAATTCTCATTGCTCCGTTTCTGGCCTTGACAGATCTGGTTTCTCTTTCTTTTATCTCACCTAATTCAGAAACCCTTGAGTCTGGATCCAACTCCAAGCCTACTGTCCCATCCAGACAGATTGGTTTACCTGAATCTACAGAAGTTCAAGCTCACTGCGTGGCTTCTCCAATTCCCATGATTGCCAGGCACCCGTTTCTTAGTTCATCAGCTCAACA
This sequence comes from Protopterus annectens, assembly GCF_019279795.1. Classification (NCBI taxonomy): domain Eukaryota; kingdom Metazoa; phylum Chordata; order Ceratodontiformes; family Protopteridae; genus Protopterus; species Protopterus annectens. The sequence goes on along the minus strand of NC_056746.1, from coordinate 994,449,283 downwards.
AATTGTTCTGGCTAGCCACAAACCCTCGACCAGAAAGATGTACATTAGTAAATGGCACAAATTTTCTTCGTGGATGTCTAAGTATAATACTGACCCATATTCAGCTCCATTCAATAAGATTCTAGAGTTTTTGTTAATTAAATTTTGAAGCAGGAGCCTCAGTGTCTGCCATTCGAGTTTATCTAGCTGTAATCTGCAATTTCAACTTGGATCTGAATGGTTTATCCTTAATGTCCCATAAGCTTTGCAAAACCTTCTTGAATGGATCTATGATGCTCAGACCTCCATATAAGGAACCATCTGTACCTTGGGACCTAAATTTAGTTCTCCAATCCCTAGTTTATCCCTCTTTTGAACCGTTGGACAAATGCTGTCTAAAATTCCTCTCTTGGAAATCCCCCTTATATAATCTTTTGTAAAGACAAGGTTTCCTTGAGAACTAATCCTTCCTTTCTACCTAAGGTAGTTTCTGAATCCATCCTTATCAGACTATTCAACTTCCAGTCTTCCTTAATTATTCTAACAAAGGTGAATATTACCTTCATTTATTGGATGTGCATAGACAACTCCACTTCTGTTTACACTGGACAAAAGAATTCAGAAAATCAGATCGGTTGTTTCATTTTCTTCAGTGGCAAAAGAGAAACCAGTGTCCAAATTTACCCTGGCTAAATGGCTAAAGAAGTGTATTACCTTTGTCCATAACAAAATGACTGTACCACTACAAAGGCCTCCACCAGAGCAGTAGCTGCATCTACAGTGTTTCATTCCAAAGTTTTCTTAGATGATATTTGTGCAGTGGCTCCATGGGCTTCTCTGCATACCTTTACTACTCATTACAAACTGGATCTGATCTCTAGGGGAAGGGTATCCTTTGGTTCGATGGGTCTCAGGAATATTATTCCGTGAGGCCTCCCAAGATCCAGGTAGCTGGGGGTTCTGCCCCACTGTAAAGGATTATGTGAAGATTGACATCAGATAAAGAAGTTATGTCTTACCATAACGTTCCATCTGTGTTGTCGCTCTTCACATATCCTTGACATGCATGCCCTCCTTCCTTCTACTTTTTGGTTTCCTATGGTGGATCGAATTTCTTCTGTGACATGGGTCCTCTTCTCTGGATTCAGATGAGGTCTCTCATTCCTCTCACTTTCCATGTGATGGTTGTCTGTCACTGTTTTTATGCGAACTCAATCTGAGGTAATTTGGTGAGGAGCATTATGAGTAGAGCTGAGCTCAAGAGATTTTGGAAGGCATGAGCTGGAATAACAGCCAAGTCGGTTCGGAGGTTCAGAACTGAACCCATTGTCAAGGATATGTGAAGATCAACAACACAGATGGAACATTATGGTAAGACATAACTTTTTTTTTTTTTTTAAACCTGGCCACCCACTGCTGTGAGGGTTGAATATAAAGTTCTGCCCCCCAGGGTCACTCGATGGACTCATGCATTCTTTGGGTGAAAGCCTTTCAGCCATTTCATTCACTGAGGTCAGAGTCTATCAAATCAGGAATGGCAGCAATTATCTCTGTGCTAGGATAGCAAGGCTTTTAAATAAAACCTACCTTTCTTCTGCACATATCAATTCACATTCAAGGGGTTGGCATGCAATTGGCATTTGTGAGATATAGTCAAGTGGCCCTCCCCCTTTTTAGACTGCACCCTCCTATTTAATCGCCATTCTCTGTCAGGAATCCAATGGTGTACAATCTGCTCTGACACAAGCTCCCAACCCCCACTCCTGAAGAAAGGACAGCACACCAAGCGTCATCATTCCTCTTCTACCCAGTGCCAACTTCAACAGGTGCATGAACCACTAACTAAACTTGGGTCACCTGAGTCATGGTCAAGGCTTTATCCCTGGGTCCCAACAGAGCTAAAAGGAACATTAAAGAAGGAGGAGCAGAGGACCCTCCTTCCATCTTGTATAATGCAAGAAGCAGTTATCTTTTTTTTTTTTTTTTTTTAAGCATCTTTATCATCACATTTTAAGTTGCAACATGGGTTCAAACAGCGCCACATTAATGTTGGTACTAGAAATGCCAAGTGCCAACAAGCAAAAAAAAACAAACCCTGAAAACTCAGAGAATAGCGAATCTCAAAAATCACTCTTCTTAAAAATTCTTTTTTTTTTGGAAAGGGGTTTAACTTGTGTATACCGGCTCCAAGATTGTCATACCATGGAGAAAAGGGAATATTTTGAGAAATACATCTCAGACTTACTATATGTAAATCCATTCCTTTGGATATTCACTCTCCGCATTTCAGGACTCGCTGTAGTGGGTACCAACAAAATGGTTACAATTCATACACGTTAATAGAAAACAAAATAAACCATAACAGCAGTTTCTATTATCATCTTCATGCAGTAAACTTAAACTTTCTTTTTAACAATTTTCATTCACTCCAATATTACAAAAATTGCTCTCAGTTCTTACATTTCTTTGTCTTCCTCCTCTTCATGAGCATTAGTCTATATATATATATATATATATATATATATATATATATATATATTTAGTTCCTATAAATTCCACTTATTTCATTAAAATTTGCTCCTTCCCTTTTCTAAAAGTTACTCATCCAATTCCTTTACCTCGTTTGGAATAAAAAAAAATGTCAGTTACAGTTGGATTACATTTTAACTTCTGTTTTCTAGCTCTTTGTCCACAGGTAGCATTAAACTTGGCAAGGTCTTACTGCACCATGACAGTTCAGATCATATATCCTAATTGAAAAGAATCTTTTGCTTACTTACTATAGATTTGTTCCCAAAACATTTCCCTTAAAATAACTTTGGAGTCCATGTTTAAAGTCTGCCAGCTTGTTACATTCCCAAAAACATGTTCTCAACTTCCTCTCTGTTTTTATATATCTAACTTTTGCTATCTACCTGACAAAAAGTTTCCAAAGTCTACTTGTGGGTACCAAATACCCATGCAGACATGTCCATGGAAAAATCCTAAAACTTCTAGACTTATTTGCTTGCTTACTTAGGAGCCCTACAAATTTCTTTCCATTGTTCTTTTGTAATTTGCTTTCTGTTCTCATTTCCTTACCTTTTATAACCTCATCTGATTGATTCTTAAAGTTATCATGCAACATTTTATACACCTTGCTAATTATCTCTTTTTAACAACATTTTCTATTCTAGATTCAAAAAAAAAAAAAAAAAAAAAAACACCCAAACTTGTTTTTCACTTAGCACTCCCCGATCCTGTTCTTTGACTACACTCTGTTATTAATGCCTGATAGGGCAAGCAATCTCCAACCTGTGAGCCAAACTCCTGCTTAGGCCTCAAAAGAGCTATTTGCTCCCAGTACTTGGTTCATTTGCTCATTTCCTCCAGTGTATTCAAACCCCATTTTGCCATTTTTGTATATCCCTACTTGCAGACATACCTATCAGTAAAATCTCTTTTCTCCATTCCCACATTAGCTTAGTTCTTGGAATACTTTTTCGTACTTTATGAATATAAACTCCTGGCTGTAATGTTGCTATTCTCTTTATGGGCTTGGACCCAAAATCCAAGTCTCTTTATCTCTTAAACTCCCCCTCCCCATTTCATCATCATCCTTTTCTTCAGCTTGTATCCTTCTGCTTGAGTTATGAGCATTAACTGCATTGCTTTAAAGCACCTCTTAAAATTAAGTAACCCTAACATACCTTGTTCTTTGGGGAGAACTAGCTTATTCCACTTGACTGTTGCCCTCTTCCTGTCCCAAATGAATTCCTTCATCACTTTATTAATAGTCATCCACAACTTCTCCACTTGATAAAATATGCTTTGGCTGTATATAGGGCTAAAGGAACGATGTCAATAATCTAGTTCTTCCAGTTTTTACTCTTTGTATTGTATTCTATTTTTCCCCACTTATCCTTAGCTGCCATAACAGAATCCTTTTGAAACTATGCCCATAAATGCTTCATCTTATTATCTCCCCTTGAGCATGGACATTGCTGAAGCAATTCATGTGTAGGTGCATAGTTTTCTTTTATAGCTTTTTTTATTTTCATTTATTTTTATATCCTGAAAAGACTCAAAACTGTCTTAGATGGATTTGTCATAATATCATCTGAAACTAAGAGTAACTCATCTTGATTGCAGCACTACTTTTATCCTGGAATAAGCAAATCTCTTAATTTCTTTCTGAATAGCTCTAAATATAAAGCAAATTAAAGAAGGGAAGAAGAAAATGCCTGTCATTCCTGTGTTCAAACACAGCTCATTGGAGAGCAGCCCTCACACCTTAAACCTTGCCTATGACATTTCATATATCTTCCTTATAAACCCTATTATTCTGTCAGGCAACATAAATTCCAACCTTGCCCTACTTATAAAATCCTACATGACTTTGTTGTATACTTTCATACATTCAAACACCAGCAATTCTGGTGTTTTCTTAGACTCCACTTCCCTCTGGATAATCATTTTTAAATGTTATCCATTATTTGCCTCCCCTCCACAAAACCACACTGATCCATATTTTATCAATTTTGGTAACATCTGTGCCACTCTCTTGGCTGGTACAATTATAAATACTTTATAATTATAGTTTAAATCAGAATGGGTCTATATGAAACTGTATTTAATGGTACTTTAAACTCTTTTAGTAATACAGCCACCACTACTTTCTTCCAAAATATTGTACCCCCCCCCAAGTTAAAATATTGTTGAAGCTTTTCAGATCTTTATCACTGTGAGCCATACATGTGTTCTTCCATTGTTTTTTTGTGCATTGTTTATCCAGTCTCTCCTCCCAGTCTTTTCTAACCTCTGATTGATTCCTATAGTTATCATTAAGTATTTTATATCCCCTACTAATTATCCTTTTTTTAACTGCAGTTTCTGTTCTAACGTCAGTTAGAAACTCTACTGGAGCAGGTCTTTCACTTGGGATTCCCCTATCCCTTGCTGTTTGCCTATATTCAGATATCAATCCCTGATGGGGAAGACTGTCTCTAACCTGCAGTCCATATAGCTTTTTCCCACTCTGTTACCTTTCCCTGTCTAGTTGTTTGCCCCCAGTACCTCAGTTTCTTTGCCAGTTTTCTCCAGTAATTGCCAGCACCCTCTTACCTATTCTCTGTAACCCTAACTGCAGTCATTGCTATTGGCAAAATCTCCTTTCTACATTCACGTGGTGGCTTGGTTCTTAGAATACTTTCTGCTGCTTTATGAATATAATATTGCTTTTTTTTTTAAATTTCTCCAAATCTTTTGGGTTTCTAATACTGTGACAGGAATGGACCCCATTCCTAAGTCAAAGTATGATTAAAGTTCATGAAATTAGTATTGTTTCAGTCATTGATGTCAGCCAAAAGTGCTCTTTGCAACACCCTCAATGTGCCCAGTAATGACTCCTTCTGCAATCCATATGGGGTTAAGTGGATTGGTAACCTAGCTAAATACAATTGTAGATTCTTTTTTTACAAGACCCATTGGTTCTACTGCTATTGGAACTGGCTGGGTATCTTTCTTTCACATTGCTCTCATTTCTGCCTGCAAATCCTGATATTTTATGACTTTGTGTCTCTCTCTACGCAAGTCACTGTAGTCACTGGATGTAGCAATTTCAATGATCAATGCTACTTTTGTCTTCTTTTCTTGGGCCACTATATCCGGTTTCCTAGAATCTGTCTTTTGAACTATTGGTAATAGGTGATCCCATGTGATATAAATTTCATCATTTTCTGTGATGCTTTGTGGCTCATGTTTCCAGTGAGAGATTTGACAGGGAAATGGTGGTAAATTTGGGTGGCGCAGCGGTTACCATTGTCACCTCACAGCAAGAGGTTTTTCGGTTTGATTCTCAACTGGGGTGGCTTTGGTGCAGAGTCTGAATATCCTCCCTGTGTTCACATGGGTTTCATCTGGATGCTTCGGTTTCCTCCCACATTCCAAACACATGCAGCAGGTGGATTAGAAACTCTAAATTGGCCATAGGTGTGTGTGTGTGTGTGTGTGTGTGTGTGTGTGTGTGTGTGTGTGTGTGTGTGTGTGTGTGTGTGTGTGTGTGTGTGTGTAAACCTTGGGTCTGGATCATTGTCAGTGTTGAAGTGACACCCAGTCCCCATGTGCAAAAATGGGAAAAGGAGTTGAGGGATGGATAGATGAAAGGTGGTAGAATTCAACAACGTTTCAGAAAAAGTGAACAATATTATCAACAAAAATTGGAATATTTTAAAATTTAACCCTAGTATTTCAGGAATAGTGGGAGCATAGCCTAGATTTGTATTTAAAACAAGTAATAACTTTAAAGGTATTTTTGAAACTAGTAAAACAACATTAAGGAAAGGTGTGGAAAAAAAACACAAAAAACAGCCAAATGCAGTCCCTGTAACCAATGCAAATACATCTATGAAGGGGAATAAATTACACTTGGAAATATGATGAAATCAATTATTAATTTTAAAAGGGATAATTTTGGGAATAATGGAATAGTTATATGTATGAAATGTGATTGTTTTTATGTGGGGAAGATGGAGAGGGCCCTCAGAAAGGAATATATAAGCATATTTATAGTATTAAGAATAAGAACATAAATAATGCCCTCTATAAACACACATTGCTTGAACAATCACATAATGACTATAGATTTGGTATTTTAGAACATGTTGAAATAAATCTGAGGAGGGGTGACTGGGAGAATAGACTTGAATATAGAGATTTACATTGGCAATTCAGATTGAATGCCTTCAAAAATGGGTATGCTTTACAGAGCCAAAAACGTTCTTACCAATGTAAGTAAGACTACATTTGCCTCTAGTTAACTCCTCCCCACACTTCATTATGTTGCTTCTATTCTTACTAACCTTCAGGCATCACAAAAAATCAAAACTTCAACAATGCTATAACAAGCAAACTTGCCAAATGGGCAGCAGATACCTCTTTTAGAACCCACCACTCTATGGCACTAAACATCCTGAATTGTTTAGAACTACCCCATCAACTAACATATACACAGATTCTGACCACCTATAAAATTATCCAGTATCTGCTTGTCCAGCACTAATTAACATTCTGCACAACTGTGTTCCCAGTCTGTCATTAACATCTAATGACCAAAAACTCTTGCCTGTCCACAAACCTATCAAATCTGCTGAGCATTGTCTATACTCATACCATTTTGCTAAGCTTGTAACTCCTTACCTGTATCCATCAGATACCCTCACTCCCATCCTTCAAAACCATTCTGAAAGACTTCCTGCCAAATGCTGACTCTGTTCTTGCTCAGCACTAGGATAAACTATATCCCAAAATGTGAACAAGTACCTATTCGTACTTAGTACGTCTTTACTCTCCCTTCTTCAGTCTCTTCTTTACATCTATCAGTTTCTGTCACTTCATTTTGCAATTCATATATGTATTATACTAACTTATATTTAATGTCTCTATAAACTGGCAACAGTTCTCTAAATGTTTAAATCATTGTTATAATTTGTATCTGTTCTAAACCAATGTTTTCATGCTATCCCCCGGATTCATGAAGCTCGGCGCAAGGCCGGTGTAAGGCCTGCGCCAGCCATGCGGCGTATAAATGGTGTAGTAGCACCATATGCATATTAATGAAGGTGCGCCGCTACCACATCCACGTGCATAGGACATGTGCGCGAGTGCATGGGGCGTTACTAAGCTACGCCCGGAGGCATGTCAATGTCGGCTGGCGATGAGCAACCTAAACTGCTGAATATTATAGCCTGCCTGCAATAGTAATCGCAGCTATCAGTGTCCGTGGATAATGAAACGTATGCAAAGCATGCAAGACAGTTCCCGGCCACACAAAATGGAGAACCAAACAGAAATGCACGCAACATAATATAAGTTTCCGTCCATGGAACAAATGATATTTAAAATCGTGTGTCTGTAATGTACTGCACTGTCAGAAGTTATACCCAGTGGAAGTGAAGCGCATCATGTCAGCGCGCCGCCAATACACACGTCTAGCCCCATGGGTATGGTCACCAGCAGTCCCACAGTGGTAGTGATAGTACACAGCAGGGCAGTTGTGGCTATATAACAACTGTAAAGAAACCTGACAGTCCAAATTGTATACCAAACACACACAAACATATGTATATCAAAATGTGCTATACACATGAACAGGAACGTAACCGTCACATACACATAGGATGCTATACGCGGAACCGGGATATCCAAAAGTAGAACCCATGCATGCAAATGCAATATGCAAAAACCCCAGTATAGCACATAACCCGCACCCATGTCCGAATGTCCACCATATCCGGCTACCAGCCTTGCGCATCTGTACACCTGCACATAGCGAGTATTCCCCATATGTAGTAGGAAGTATCATCCTAGGCAGTGTCCGGATTGCAAATATGTATCCCACGATTGTAAACATCCCATCACAGGTACGTAAATCCAAATGCCCGCGCGTTAATGTTACGGCAAAATGTGTGTACATCCCGCGTGGGATAAGTAACCTGTTGAAACCTCAGAGTTGTTTACACGCCATGGTGTCCATTACTGCACACATCTGGACAAAACATGTATGTGTAGTCACGGTACTGGTCAGTTTCTGCACAGACATGCAATTCATACTACGCAGGATGAAACAGCTGTCCACCATGCAAGTCACCCCACTAGGGTTGCCACCTGTTCAGATGGCCAAGGTGGGACATCCCTCGTAAAAATGTGAGAATTTGCAGGATAAAACATACCCCCTGGCCAGTGCAAAGGACAGAATTACACGTGTATGCCAAGATAAAAGCTTATGCTATCCCAAATAATAGTTATGTGTACCAGATACAAAATACCTGTATCATGCAACTACTACAGAAAATAAGAAATATATTATTGTCTTAAAATCACAGGACATTTGCCATGTCTTAAGTGTCGTCGCAGGACACACCTGTCCAAAGTGGGACCTCCCCTCGCAAAGAGGAACAAGCGGTAACCCTACTCCCCACTGAATTATCAACAGTTATATATTCAACTCAATCACATACCGACACCACCTCTCAACCTATTACAGCAACAAAACCTGGACAAAGCCTAAAAGGATAGGTGGACAAATAGGGACAGATGTAATTACTGCTCTCACAAGCTTCGAAAGTTCACTGAATAATAGTATGTACATAAGCAGGAAATGTTGTGAAGGATGTGGGGTAGTCCCCAGTATTACAGAGGTCCGTACATATATACTGTAACAAACCGTCACATATGTTGACTGTACTACTGCATACTCGTAGTTAATTCATAGTTACGTCATGTGCAAAATAATAACCCTCGTAAAAATGAATACAGGAAATAGTCAGATGTGAATGGGAACATCACTCACCGTGGATTATGTATCGTAACCACCCCCACCCATATTATGTATTGCCAACATCATAAGCTGCTGACAGGTGCCCAAACACCTGTGTCTGTAAACAGATTAAATGTTTAAAATGGACAATCCCTGTCCATGTGCTTTGTCTGACATTTGAACACGGTCAGGGCAGTGCCGTTCACCAGTCAGACAAGCCTAAACCCAGATCACCACATGAACACCCTGACAATTAAAGACCTGTATGTGTCAGGAATATAAGCCTTTGGGATCTGAATATCCCTGCAGTGATGAAATATGCAGCTTGGGTCCAGAGCAGTAGGGAATAGGGAATGTGTAACATGTAGTACCGCATTTTTCCCAGCAGGAGAATGAATGCCAGTGACGTAAGTGAAGCGGTGAGGCATATGTTAATGTAGCTATGTACTATGGGTATGCATATAAATGAGTCAGAACACCAAACATATACTGGTTACAGCATCCAGCCAACATGAATGCAGTCCCGGTTGAACAACGACTACAGCACATATAATGTGAAAGTGTAATGAATGTGTCTGTGCTGTACAGACGGTTAAATATGTAAAGGTGAACGTGTGTTTCGCAAACGTCTGTTAACCGGATTACAGATAATTACTGGTACTGTCACAAGTAATAAAGCCCACATAAGCACAAAGACTTAGTAAACATATGTAACCCACAATAAGGATATGTATGCGCGCCCGCGCGTAACCCACAATAAGGAAATGAAAGTGCGCCTGTGCGTGTGTAATCTGCTCACAGCATAGTAAATGAATGCCGTTTCCCCCATGTTAGTTATACATGGCTCAAACCCGTTAACCTCGTAAAGTATGAAACCGGATGAAGCCATGCAAACTACCGGTACAAATAGGGACAAACCCCAGATATGTGCCAGAACAAACATAGAAAGTGGATAGAATAACGGGTGTGTCAGTAGCATGGATTCTCTGAAGGGTATGCAGTCGTAACCTGAACTGCTTGCCAGAAATCCCCACCGTAAGTCTCAAATGAAATGCCACTACATTGCCAGATAGACACAGGTTTATGTAAAACACAGCGAAGATAAAGGGGCAAGCAGCTGTACACTCTGTGACAATCTGTATAGAGGAAAGGTATGGTATGGATATAGATATATGTGTATACACATCCACAGACGTAAACCAAAGCAAGTTATGAAATGAGGATTGTACATGTATATATGTATACACAACAGACTTATGTCCCATAGATATGACATATGTACATAAATAGGCGACGTTATATCTAATATGGGTAGACAAACAGACATGCAGGAAAGGTGAATAAACCACAGCATTCAAAAACATTGGCCAGAAAGTGACAGTCCAGCAAGTTCTACACTTTAAACATGCAGATAGGTGTCCATTGCAGGACTCCATAAATTGAAATACGTAGTGTCAACTGACATTGACGCAAAAGAAGTGACCGCAGCAAATACGAAATAGCTGTACATGCAACAGTATCAGGTGCAAGGGTGATGACACGTGTCGATAGAATGTATGACGTACGAACTGATATCCGGAGAGGGGGAGTGCATATAAGTGTCTCCACACTTCAGTAACGCACACATTAAACATGTGTAATGGGTACTGTAGAGGGTTGTCAGGTATGGGAATCATGGGTATGCAGAAATGGGCCTAGGTGTTGTTTGGCAGGGATTTCATAGGCCCGCCCCGTGGGAGTGATGTGGGTATAGCACACGCCTATATTCTCAATAATGGGGCAAACCATCCACTGGATATTGCGGAAACCATTTTGGCAATATGTAGGGCCCTATATCAGTGTCATGTAGGCGATTATCATGGATGGACATGCATATGACCAAGATGGTACCCATAACTGGTAAACTGTCAGAATAACACAGCTGCACTAAGGCATAGTACATGAAATACAAATAGGGACTATATTAGATATACCCCAGACAAAGTCAGAACGTTGTGAGAATACTGGCGCACCCATGAATACGGATGTTATGAGAGTTACTAATCATGTAATGGAAATGTCAGTCACTATTATCTACTGCACAGTCCGTAATGCCTTGCCAGCAATTTACCAGAAAGGCACATCACTATGACAAATGTAACAAGGTCAAACGTCAGGGTGTTTACCCATAATGTGTACAGGTTAGGGGTATGAAGGTAACCTGTCCAAAATACATGTACAGAACTAGTGATACTAGGTGGACAGGTGAAGAAAGACATCAGGACAAATGAGAAAACATGTACAAGTCACACGCATGTACACCGACAAATGTGAATGACAACGTATGCCCTGTGAATGTCAATGTGAAAGGTTAATAGACACAAACGTAATGTGTCCCTCAGGGTGTCATGCAGTGTCACCGTAACAATGTCCAGTCCCCCAGACACGTATGTGAGCTCTGCCACTGATGGAAAGTGCAAATACCGGCGCACACATACGGTACATGATAGACCAATTAGTGTGGATAAGCAGCTGTTGGCCTGTGTGAGGAATACAACTATCTGGGTGGGTGTGTCCTGCAATATAAATGTAATGGCATGTGGCCTGTGATGCCGCCATACAGTGTGTGTATTGGTGCCAGAAAGTTGATATTTTGTTACAGACACATACTACGCAACTGTACAGATGTACAATGAATGTGCAGAGTTCTGCCGCATATGTTTGGTGTGTTCCACGTAACAGTAACATTCTGGCACTTCCATGATAACTGAAGACATGAAATAATGACAAACATGTGCGCAAGACACCAAATCCGACAGAAAAGCCATACTAATGCAAAACCTATTATTGTGTCAACTATTTACGTTTGTAAGAGCAACATGTCAATACTGCCCCTATGTGTCCCACTATCAGATAAGGCCTTGTCCAGCAACTTGCTCTAGGAGGTGGAGTGGTATGAACAGAAACAGATACATGTGTGAGGAAATAGCAATATCGACTGCAAGATAACACAGAAGGTATGAAATGCGCTGCAGTAGGACGTGCAGTACTGTCCGCAGGTATGTGCTGACATGTCAAATGACACAGCAGTCTACATGAAGAACCTTTAGGGCTGTCACCTTTACAAATGATGATACTGGGACATACCCACAGCCATGCACACAGCACAAATAGACATACACACATCAAAACTAGGCCATGATACATGAAGCCTCCGGCGTGTACGAGTACAGTGAGAGTACAGCAAGGATAGATGTCTGCCAAGATATACAGCAAACGCCTGTAAGGGCGTGTAACACCGCCCGTAACACGGACGTTGCATGGACAATGTTGGGAGTTGCAACATACCCCATTGGTATGTGAAAGCTATGCAAATATGCAATACATGAAACAGTCAGCTGTCCATCCAAGAGCAGGGTTATGGGCAGAAAATAGATTTTATATATATATATATATATATATAGAGAGAGAGAGAGAGATACAGACATACACACACACACACACACACACACACACGTGGCAGGGCTGGTAATCAAACCTACACATGACTACCCTATCACACTACAGCATGACGCATTTACAGAACACGCTACCGAGACTACTAAACACAGCAGACACACAGGCATTCTACTAGGTGCGTGTCAAGATCCGCAAAGACAAAGACGGCAGCAGGATACATCTGTGTTGCGAAGCGTCTAAAAGCATAACCTGAGTCCCCAGGCGGACGGGAGCATACACACACACACACACACACACACACACACACACACACACACACACATCTGGCAGGCCTGGGAATCCAACCTACACCTAACTACCCTATCACACTGCAGCATGACGTATTTACAGAACGCGCTACTGAGACTACTGAACACAGCACTCCCAGAGGCATACTTCTAGGTGGGTGACATCATCTGCAAAGGCAAAGACGCTGATAGGGAATGTATGTGTTGTGAGGCATCTAAAAGCATTACTGTGTCCCCAGGCAGCTGGAAAAAAAAAGCACACACACACACACACTTGGAAGGTCCAGGAGTTGAACACACACCTACCTACTCTAACACACTACAGCATTACGCATTTACAGAACGTGCTACCGAGATTACTGAACACAGCACTCTCAGAGGCATACTTCTAGGTGGGTGACATCATCCGCAAAGGCAAAGACGCCGATAGAGAATGTATGTGTTGTGAGGCATCTAAAAGCATTACTGTGACCCCAGGCAGCTGGAAGCACACACACACACACACACACACACACTTGGAAGGGCCAGGAGTTGAACACACACCTACCTACTCTAACACACTACAGCATTACGCATTTACAGAACGTGCTACCGAGATTACTGAACACAGCACTCTTAGAGGCATACTTCTAGGTGGGTGACATCATCCGCAAAGACGCCGATAGGGAATGTATGTGTTGTGAGGCATCTAAAAGCATTACTGTGTCCCCAGGCAGCTGGAAACACACACACGCACTTGGAAAGGCCGGGAGTTGAACACACACCTACCTACTCTAACACACTACAGCATTACGCATTTACAGAACGCGCTACCGAGATTACTGAACACAGCACTCTCAGAGGCATACTTCTAGGTGGGTGACATCATCCGCAAAGGCAAACACGCCGATAGGGAATGTATGTGTTGTGAGGCATCTAAAAGCATTACTGTGTCCCCAGGCAGCTGGAAACACACACACACACACACACCTGGAAGGGCCGGGAGTTGAACATACACCTACCTACTCTAACACACTACAGCATTGCGTATTTACAGAACGCGCTACCGGGATTACTGAACACAGCACTCCCAGAGGCATACTTCTAGGTGGGTGACATCATCCACAAAGGCAAAGATGCCGATAGGGAATGTTTAGAGAGTGAGCGGTCTGAAAGCATATTACCGTCCCAAGGTAGACATACACAAACACACCAGTGCTGTCAACGGGCCAACTAAATATCTATGGAGCACAACAACACTGAATAGATACGGGATGCGCCACAGACAGTACACCCTTCGAGAGAGCAACAAGTGTGTTCAATGTAGGCATCCATCGTGACATTGAAATTGGACATCTGGTGCCTGGATGACCACCATGGCTATACAGGATGTCAATGGCCATGCCCACACGCATAGTATCACATGTCTGTTTGGAATGTACTGTGTGTCCATCTACACAATGGCGTACTGGGCATGCTCACACACTTAGCTGTTGCAAAGGGCCATCTTGCATGCACACGGAGTCTAATCACGGAGGGGCGCAGTGTGGAATGTACTGTGTGTCCATCTACACAACAGCGTACTGGGCATGCTCACACAGCTGTTGCAAAGGGCCATCTTGCATGCACACGGAGTCTAATCACGGAGGGGCGCAGTGTGGAATGTACTGTGTGTCCATCTACACAACGGCGTACTGGGCATGCTCACACACTTAGCTGTTGCAAAGGGCCATCTTGCATGCACACGGAGTCTAATCATGGAGGGGCGCAGTGTGGAATGTACTGTGTGTCTATCTACACAACGGCGTACTGGGCATGCTCACACACTTAGTAGTTGCAAAGGGCAATCTTGCATGCAGATGGAGTGTACACACAGAAGGGCACAGTAAGGTATAACTGCCCTCACGCACAGGGCGGTCACACATGCAGTGACCTGTACACACACAGCTGCCATCACAGCTGTCACATGTGCAGGTCACACACGTACACACTGCAGTGTACACTGTAGCTGTCAAGTCAGCACTATGTCGTTGGTGCAGCACTGCACAGCCTTACGGTCCCACAACACCATGTGACACATGACCACTGGGCTGTACAGCGGTGTACACCAGCTGTGCAGAGTACACACGTACCAACAGGGATCCAACAGGTGTTATGCATTGCAATGATATCAGTATACATGAACAGGTCGGCTCAAGACATACCATGGCCCTTACACAGCTGTGACACCTGACTGTTGCTGTACACCAATGAACACACGTCTGGGTACATCATACATGTGATTGTGTGGATGTGTGCATGGACTGCACACACAGCACATACATACATGGCCTTTGATGTACCTCATGCATAACACTGGCCTAATCAATGCTACACATGCGAATTGAAGGTGGGCCCATGTCTGTTGAATGCTCACACTACAGGGGGTAGCAGTGTTGACCGGGACACATACCCTTGTACTGGTCGCCTGTGACACCCATGATATCGTACCACAGTCCATGTGTTATGTATGTCAACACACATGTCCAACAATAGCAATGCATACAAACATGGCAACAGGAGACACATGTGACATCTGTACTGTGCATGCAGCAAACATGCATGTGCAGTGGCCAATGTCCGTAACATAGTTGCACCTATCTACGACATGCAGACGCAATGCAGATCCATCATTGACATCTGTATACGGTGACATACAAACAGCACGTATGGAGGGATGTGTGTACATAACGTGGTGAACCACCTGTCTAGATGTATATGTGCAGGGGGTGGCTCACAGTTGTGTCACACACCATCCTATCATGCCATGTGCTAACTGTACGCTATGTCGCTGTTACGTGACGGTGCTGACATAATGCATACACAGCGGTCAGGTGTTAACAACTATATGTCATATGGCACCTGTAACACCTACAACCTCCGTGTGTATATAGCAGCACATTTGCCAGATATAGCGTTGGTACACATAATGCAATCAATACCGCTGCATGTCCAGCAAACGTGTCATCATATGGCTGGTGTATCATTCCCAGCACTGCCATGTGTGTCGAATGTGTGACCAGGGATGCCACATATCGCGGGGAATATGTCCCAGTTGCTACACATCCCTGTACACCATTGTAGAGAACTGTACATACGTCAGTGTGGGAAGCATGACGTTCGCCGATGATGTGCATCACACACATCGGCTGTCCGTATACACATGTGTGGTCACCACAGTGTGTGTGTGTCTGTATGTATGTCTGGTGCTTGGTGTGAGTGTGCATGCTAATATACGGTGGGAAATTATCACTGGCCCCACATGTTGACTAACCCGTAATGGTGATGCATTGCACAACCCTGTTGATGCCATAGGTCCCAGCCATACTGGCTACCTGTGCATGTCCCTTCTCTGTGACACTTTGTGTGGGTGCATAGTACTGTGAGGGTGATGACCACACAGGCAAGGGTCCCCAGCTGCACACTATGGGGTGTGCATTATAGTGGTGTACACCCCGTGACTGTGGCCATGTTCACATACTGTTACGGGTCCTACTGCTGCACAGTGTGGCCTCCAGCTACCAAGTGACACCTCACATCATCATTGGCCAGGCCACTGTGTACAACCCCTGCACCATGTCACCATACCTGTAATGTGTCCTGCTATGTATGTCACGTCTCTGTCCAGTCTAGCCTGTGGCACCGACCACATGCGTCAGGTGCAGTATATGTGTGGACATCTGTGTCATGTTTGTGTGCCCAACAGTCAGGATGAGGGTACATGTAGCATGCTGATATTGCCTGACATGCCTGTGTGTACTCCACAGTTACACATGGGGGACTGCAAACACTGCTACCTGTAGGCACATGCAAGTACACCATAGGAGGGAACCAGGGTATCACAACCAACATGGTGCTACAGATGTAACCGAGACACATACAGTGAACACATCACAATGCATGCTGCACCTGCACTACATGGTGTGACTGGTGCATGTCGACAGTACACAACCTATGTCACATACACAACTCAGTATTCACACACAACCACTGCAACATACACATCCCTCACTATGCATACACAGGTATTACATACACCTCTCACTATGCTGTTCACCCTGTGCATCAGAATATTTGTGCATAACCCTGCACCGATGGTGTGGATGACAGGGATGCGGCACAGGCTTCATCATATGCAGAGGGTGATATGTTTGCCAGGGGCATAGGCTGCACCAATGGATAACATCATGTGTGTGTGTGTAAGGGCTGGTGAATTGACTGGACATATCTGTGCAGAATGCATGTGGATGTTGTGGAGCCCTACAGTTGTGTTTGCTGTGTGCGTACACAGTTCTGCCATTTGTGATGCCTACACGGGGTATAATTGACAGCCCCAGATTGTACAGTGCAGGTTGTACAGCTCACTGTGTCCGTCCACGTGACCTGTGCCTGCCTGGGGTTGCACGGGCACTACCAGGTGGAGGTACAGAGTGGCTACTGTCCGATGACACATGTCCACTGGAAATGTGTCCCCGCTGAGACCGTCCAGGGCCACGTCCATGTGGCCTGCTGTGTCCTGGTGTTGACAGCGCAGCAGCAACTGCACTGCTACTGCTACCGGCACTATGGGAGCAGGCATGTGAGGTGGCACGGTCACGTCGACCTACACTAGGTGGTGTTGCTGGCCTACGTCCACGTGGCCTACGCCTCACTCCTACCAGGTGTTCCAGCACAGACAGCTCCCGCTCGCGGATTGCCATGCCTCGGTCAAGGATTCCGACCATTTCACCTAGTCGCCTATCCAGAACATTAGCAATCTGCTGTTGAGCATTTGCCAATGCCTGGATGTTGTCATTTAGGGTATGGATAGCAGCCCTCTGCAGCCTCTTCCCTTCTCTGTTCTGCCATTCAGCACGTGCCTGTGCCGCCATTACAGTCTGGAACATGCGCCTGGTGATACCAGCTGCTGCGCTCTGTCCTGCAGGTGCATGTCTGCCAGAGGTCCTCCTACGAGCAGCACCGGCCACATGCCTGTGTGCCACATCTGCAGTCATTACACTGACACCATGGTGTTTCAACACACCTTCTGTAGCCACCACACGTTCCTGTTCCACACCAACAGACACTGACTGTCCTTCCTCTATAGCCACCGGTGATGCGGTATGTGTTGGCAGCAGAACTGTGTGCGGGGAACAAGGGGACATAGCTGGGATGGTAACCATTGGCACAGACTCAGCCCCTGACAACCCTGCCTGTACCTCATGCATATGTTCATCACCGCTAGTATCTGTGGGGACACTAACATCAGACGGACCGCAGGAGGGTAACACACTTACATCACCTGTGAATGCAAAGAAATACTGTAAAGTACAATAGACACACACACAGACACACACACACACACACACACACACACACACACACACACACACCATGCATGTGATTTGTCAGATGGCATGCAGCATGCCTGCGATAGAGCAGAGGGCATGCAGCTCAGACATTAATAGTGTTAGTAAGCATACCTCCCTGGGGTGCACACTACAGCAAGCAGGTGTCATATCAGTAGCCATGCAGTTCACACAATCATGGTAGTATGCATGCATCTCCATGATACACCATGTGGGCCAGAACAGGATAACAGTACACATGTCTGCTGTGACCTTGACATGTAATTTGCTGACATGTGCATTAACATGCATACATGTTTGACACAATGGTGTCCTGACACATGTACAGCATCATAATGGGCTTCACATTGCAGTGTTGTGTGTATACCCTACAGATAGAATGCATGTTAAGCAAATGTGCATGAAAACGGGAGGGTAGTGTGAGCCATCTACATTGCTATACAGTGTGAAGTACAACATGGCAACATGAGGCATGTATGTTGCTGTAGAATGCATAATATGTACACATTGCATAGCCATAACTGCAACACAGTCATGATGTTCGACAGATCGTATATGGTAGACTTCAGTGACACCTCCAGTAGCTGTGCACAGGCTTTTAGGTTGTCCACTGTACCACATCAACTGTATAATCGGTCAACTAAGGCTATAATTGGACCATGTGTGGACAATGTGCAACAGGGTGTATACACATCCCATGTACTGTGTGGCTACATGTCTCTGGCCATCCCCCATGGCCATGTGTGCACATGTGGTGGCCAATTGTGTGTGATGGGCATCTTCTTCACGTCTGTGTGGTCCCATATGACATACACCCATACATGTCAGATATGTCACATTCCACAAGTCTATGCAGACAACGGGTTGTATGTTTGTTATGTGGGGTATAGGTCATGTGATAGTGTGACAATATTGCAGACAGAACACTACATGTCTGGGACATGTCAGGTGGCACATCACAATGTGTGCACCCGATGCAGGGGCATATGACACAATGATGACACTTGTGGGCTGCCCATATCACAGCTCACTGTGTGGTACTGTGTGCGTACCACACATGTTGTTCCAGTGCATACTACATATGCCTCCATTGTAGAACACCTCCACCGTTGTATGCACAGCTGACCACACATGTCGCAATGACAAGTACTGTGGTTTCAAGTCTGTGTATCATTACGTTTGCATATATTGCACATGGGTGGCGTGTGTGAATGCATGGTGGTGCGACCTGCATATCGTGACTGGAACAAACATCAGGTGTGCAAGTGTTAGCTGGCCACATGGCAAATAGATCTACACTGTAACATGCCTGATACTGATGACAGTCTCATCTGCAACGGACCCATGTCTGTGTGGCACGCCAGAGGTACCTGTATAGGGGTGACACACCAGTATGAACATTATCCATGACTGTATGACAGCCACAGGTTGCACTGTGCATGTGCACACATTCACCTGTGTAATAGCATATAGTATGCACATGTGTGCATATACAATGTAGCATACCATACTATGCAGCATGTGTGTCCACATACCTGGCATATGTTGTTACTTTACATTATGTACAGTGACACATGCAACTACATGGGATATAATAGCCATATGTGTATTACAGACTTACCAGGCAACTCCAGGCTCATTGGTTGGGAGACACCCACCTCCACAATGGCAGCTAGTGTTTCTGGATGCTGTTCCCTGGGTGTCCCCAGACTGGCCAGTAGCTCCTCGGTGTGTGTGAGTGGAGGGTGGGTTGGTGGCCCACCACCTATTCCACCTTGTTACCTGGCGATTGCAGTGGCACGCTGTTTTGCATGTCGTATCAGGTCCGTGCAGTGTCTGCCCACCTGCTGGTAGGTGTGGTTATGGCCACCCACATCATTCACCCTCCTGCGTAGATCCTGCCACAGGTCATCCCACTGCTGGGCATGCTGTGGCACATGGCTGAACAACAAGTCATAGTTGTCATGGAGCTGTGGGATGAGGACATCATCCTCTTGGTGGGTGTATGCTGGGAGGTGTGTACGGGGCATTATCTGTAAAACATAATGATGGTGACAGGTCACAGTTTCAGAGATGTACAGAGATACTGCTGCACATACATTTCTATGACATCTGCTGCATCTGCACAGTTATCTTTGCAAAGCACCATGACACTGACATGACTGATGTGTTTGTGTCACACATGTCACACCCATTATGCATTGGATATCATCACCATATATGTGTGTCACCTCATTACAGTGTTCATACTCCATGTAAATGCTGTCTTGCTGTGGGCATGTCTATTTGCCTGCACTTGTGTTCTTACCTATCTGCACATGCCTCGATGTGTCCACGGTACTACTGTTGACCTGGATGCTGTGTATATGTCACATATCAACACAGACACAGCCTGAATGGACTTGAGCAGTGACAATGCACACATACGCATGGACACCTGTACATGCATGTGTTTTGCCATATACATCTACACAGCACTGTACAACTGTTCAACATCCTGACACGGATCACCTGTATTACACATATGATAGACATGGGACAATGGATAGTCAGACGACATTCGCAGGGATGGTCATCAACCATAGCATGTGCGGGAATGGTTTCCACGCTGTTACAGATGGCCATTGTGCCACCGCAAGCTGCATCAGTGCCACATTACTGATCCAGTCAGTTGATAGTACATCTACCATACGGCCATCACACCATGTATGACTGGGATGACATCTGCAGCTTTGCTGGACAGGGTTGCATGGTATGGTGGGAGTATGTCACATATATGGCACAGCGATCTGTCCAGCCTGTGGCGATCCTAGTATTAGGACGGTGGCTGTCCATGACATATGTCATATAGATCAGGATATGGACATGTAGCATGTCCATCATCATGGTGTAGCAAATGTCCTTCTGCAAGGTAGACGGCATGCTGCATAGTGGAGGTGTGGATTGTGAAGGCTGTTATCGCACATCCATGCATAGCCATTACCCCTTACAGGTGGTATGTGATCCAATATTGGTCACCACAGTGCTGTATATGCCTGGCCAGTGATCTCCGTGCTCATGGATGGCACCCTGACATGACATGGGTACCTCAGATGACTACCTAAGGGGCCTGGAGACATCACCATGTCGGGGGTGCACTGCACAGCACCATCCCTTACACAGTGTCCATAATGTTGACCACAGCCTAGGTAGCAGTTTATGTGTACAGGGATGTTCACCTAGCGGTGACACTGCTGGTATGATCCATCAGACTGTGCACATATGTGACACACCTCACACACACAGCCCATTCTGTATGTTGTTCACAACACTGACACAGCTAAACTGATAGGTCATGGCCATTCACAGCCTTACATACACAGATGCCTAACATTTGTCTGTGTGGTATGGGCTACAATGAGGGTGGGGTACAACACATTAACCCTGTTCTACTGTATCTGGCAAAGATGTGCTGTGCACATGTCACTCTTGCACCTTTTGTAGTTGTGGGTCTGGCAACAGGCCACTGGTGGAACACACCTGTGACATGCAAAGGTATTTGTAATCAAATATCCGTGCTATCTTGTACATCTGTACTGCTAACATCTACAGTGCTAATGGTTCATGGACATGCACACCATACTCAGCAGCGTTATAGTGCGGTGCCACCCTAAATGACTGTCATCACCTCTTGTGGGTTGATATTATCCAACACCCTATCTGTATTGTATGGTCATGCTAGGCACTTGTTCAGAACATGTGAGCATGTCATGAGCTCCTGATTACTATAGCGCCCATTCCACACCATTTCCCACAGGTACACTGGCTGTCCTACACTTTCCCAGCTTGCTTAAGGTACGACAGCTGCTGTACACACGTAACGCACATATCCTGTGGGACATGGTTGTATATGCAGGCATGTCCAACTGTCACATACCAGTGCTACTGCCTGTCTATATGAGGGATATGTCATACATGTGGCAATAGAGCAATTGTCTCATGTACACATTGAATGCTCACTTCCCAACATACGGCAGTACAGCCTGTGGGGGATGCACGTCTGCAGCCGTGCTGGGCCCATAGCTCTCAGGTGTACCTCATTATGGGGAACGTACCTCATTTGGGGTTCTAAAAGGTGCATGTTCCTCAAGGTTCCACATTGGAAGGGTCTGTCACACATTCATTGTTGTACATAGTTTACCTGCTAGCCATGGCTAGATAGATGAGAATCATATTAATTCATTGGAATATCTGTTTTATACATAAGACCAGCCTATTTTAGCCATCATATGCCCTTCTTAGTTGACGCTGTTAGTGAGCCAGTTGTAAGTGTTCCACGTTTTGCCCATTTGTCACACTGTATGAGGCCTAATGTTCCTCATTTTGGGGACAGGAGGCTGACAGCTATGGCTGGGGGTAATGCTGTCGCCAACCCTGACTGCACCTGACAGTCATTTGGGGATGTGTAACATTCGCAATGCACCCCACCCATCACATAGTCGCACATAATCTACACCACTGGCCACACCTACGAGGACAACCTGTGCAGTACGTCTCCATACTCACTGTAGGCACCAGAGGTAGCGCCCATCATGGAAGACAACATCACCAGCTTATAGCCCACAGACTCATGTGTGCCCACCACATACAGCCAATAGTATGTTATAACATTCACAACACACCAGTCATAGCTGACTTTGTAGGGTGTCACACTGCAGTTCCACACAGCAGGCTACACAAGGCGTTAGTCGCTTACATCTTGCTGTTGGGTAACTGCTTCTGCAGCATAACCTATGCACCTATGCCACACCTCACCAGGTACGATATGTCTGTCATTCGCCATGTTAGTGTGACTGCCCTGTGATGCCACTTCACAGACTACGTGTGGAGGGACATGCAATAGCTCACCAGTCTTATAGCCCTGAAGGTGTGGGCCTAGCCCTGGGGAGCATTTTGCATTCGTCCGGACACGATACCACTGAACAGTGACCGACTGTGTCACTGCAACAGTTGCCTATGCTCCTATTGTCATTCCACAGGCATGTGGTATCTGTCCGCTATGACTGTCCCGGTCAAACACAATGCTGTGGCACAGATGACTTGCACCTGTCGGCCCTGGGAGTACAGCTCACATGCTAGGCTCTTGCTGCTTTCATACTGCCTGTCCTGCACAGCAGGGCGGTAACTGGCATGCGCGACATGGGGTCATGTGACACATTGCTTGCATCTTCCCCTGTGATGCACGCAGGCAAGGTACACCTTATAATGCACCACTCCAACATCTCTTCAGTGACTGGGACCTGTCTGTAGGCTCTGCAGAGCACTCCTGCAATGACAGGTTATAGACGGACCATACCTTCCAGGCACATACCTGGACCGGCACACCCACAGCTGAGGGGTTCCCATATCCCACTATGTTTTGCACACATCCTGACAAGTTGCTTAGCACAATGCATCAGAAGTGCTCCACGTGCAACTAACTGTGTCCGGGACCGCTATACACATTGTAACAAGCGACAGAGTCAACATCATACCCCACGGGTAACATACCTTCTATGGTGGTATAGTGGACAGTGTGCCTCAGCTACTACTGATGTGTGACTGACACTACCCCACACTTCACTGGGATAGCCACTCATGTACCGACACATCCATGAGTCATACCCTCCACTCTGCTGGATCAACACATACACACCACCTCCAAGACCTACATTACCCTTGGCATGAACACTACCACCATGTGACTGGTGTTACACACCTGGGGTTATCCCCTCATTGGTGGATTCTGAACATATGCTAATCTACCGTGTTAGCCACATCCCGGAAACACACGCATCACAGCATACACAGTACATGTGTACTACTACACCTACTACAGACGTCTGCTGACAGCAGTTGTTAACATCATGACACCCGTGAAGATGGACAATGCACATACAAATGCTGACACATACCCCAGTGCACTTAATTAGCATGTACACAACTGCATGGATCATGCTATTCCACACAGAGCCATGATGGTACACACCAGATAACAGATGTCACTCTGGTGGTCATGTTCCACGGACATATGATGTACAACAACAGGTGTAGGCTGTTGCACAGTGGTGTACATTCCCATGTGTGTGGGGTGGCTCACTGGTCAGCCATGGTGGGGCCACAGGGTCCCTCATCACATACTCCAAGACTAGCTACGTGAACATGACTGCCACACATTCCGGGGTGTACCACCAGCCATTATGGTGGTATGTCAGTATTCGATGGCAACACCCACATCTGCTGTCACATACAACAGTCACTCAGGAACATTGCAGACCCAGGTATTGTTGGCAACATGCTGGAGGATGGATTCAATGCTGACAGTACACCCTCTCACTCACTACAGGGCCGCATTCCATACATGAACATTGTGGTGTCCCTGTGGTCACACCTACACAGTACTGACCTACACTCTATGTGTCCTGGGACACTGGCCCCATGTCACCTTCCAACGTCCCAGGCTGTGATGTCCACCAACCTCTGAATTACATGTCTCACCACTAGGCCACCATATTCAGTAATAGCCTTGTTTCAGACATTGTAGACACTGAATGGCATACAGCAGCATTTATCACACTACACACAGGTGGCACCACATTGCACGAGTGGGACTATAGTCATACACACCTGACTGGACTGTTCTGTGTGGCTATGGGGCACATCATCAAGGATGTCATTCTCAGAGACATTGTTGGTCTCCTGTCCTCTGTTGCCACCCGGGTTGGGCTTGTTAAGGCCAGAGCATGGCCCCTATACATGGTGGACTCCTTTCATACAGTTACCAGGGCAGTTGCTGATGGTACGGGAGTCCACACATCCTACATTGTCCTCTCATTGCCTTTCAGCACCATTCCCCATTCTGGTATTGACAACATACACATCCACCTGCACATCGTACCCTGTGTCTCAGGATGTTATGCTATGTGGCTCATGGACAGGACACACAGTGAGGCCAGCATACCATAGTACCTACTACATGTCAGGTACTTTGGCATACAACGGTCCTCAGTCATAGGGCCCCTCATGCTAAGTATATGCTTCCCTGCGGAACAGGCTGGCACAGGGGACTTTCCCTGCCTAGCTTTAGAACCCCTACATACCAAGCACCATGATTGCTCCACCAGCTGATACTGACTCCAACCATACGGATGTCGGTGTGACAGATGCATAATATGACTATCATGGCATCAAGCTGCATGACACAAGGTGCATGCACATCACCTTTGCATTACACCTTTCACCCACTGACTATCACATGGATGGTGGTCCCCTACATACATATCACATTGTACATGTTTGCAGTACACACATATGTCGCACCCACTCCTGTGGTTACCGTATTGCCACTGTGGTGTGGATATCCTCCTATGTGGCCACACCTATCTGTACTGGGTGTGTAACTGGTACATAGGCACCCATTGTACCTCTGAACTCAAGACATCTACACACATTCAAGGGTACACCACCCCATTTAGGGTGTACCTTACACAACAGCTACAGCTTTACATGCCACAACATTAACACGCCATGACGTTTACTGAGCTCCGACAGTTTCAATATGCGGCTGCACTACGGACACCACATCTGTACACATTTGCATACTACATACTCAGGGGTGACCTCTGCTGATCAGACAGAGCCCATGTCCACAACATTACTGATGGATATACTCCTTATACGCAACATAAGCAGAGGCCACTGTGAGCAACATGCTCATGGATATGTGCACACACACCACAATGAGTGGGATGTGCTTCTGGGTTACATTCCCAAACCGGACACTCACCATGCTGTGGAACATAAGTCCTCTGTACATCACGCAGGGACACTCAGTAGCACTGTTCATGTGATACCTCCCTTGGTGGTTGGGAGACACATGTAGGCCTGGGATCACTGCAGTGGCTGTACTGTGCAGTGGTGCAGGTGACACCTGGCTCTGCTCTTCACAGGGCACTACCCTGGAGAGGTGCCACTAGTGTGAACACTTTAGTTGTGCTTACACATGGACTTGACAGACTGCATAGTACCCCACTATGCACCTGTACAGTTATTACTTGTCCTTTGTGCATGGTTACTTGGTAGCCCTTCCATTTAGATTAGCTATCATGCTATTACTATGTCCCATACCTACAGGCCATATGTATCCTGTTATTGTACATACCAATAGACGATACCTGTGGTATGCATGATATGCCTGTTATGCTGTGTTGAATATCTGTCATATCTACCTTACATTACACATATTTCACATAGTATCCCATAATGCAAAGCATACTTGCTCAGCGGGACCACCTTACATATGCCATTAACGTTATTTGCCCATACACATGCGTGCTGTGACAGTAGATCAACATATACTATCCCCTGCTATGGCACGTCCTTGTTGGACATACCCTACCACTGATGGCGGGTTGTATGGCATTGTTCTGTTTAATGGCCTCATGTAGCATCCCTTCTGGTGTCTGTGCTATGTACCTTGTGTCCCACTGCTGGACACACAGATTTCACAAGCGTTAGTATGCTCAGCAAGACATCACTACATAAATACCTTTCCCCACTTTATGCATTGCGGACACATTTAATTAATGCAAACCAGGCTATACATACAGTTAAACTAATTAATACAGATCATGCTATACATAACCTTACATATCGGGTGTTCTACATACCTTGTCGTCGTTACGGCGTTTCGTTTCTATCTCTCTCACAGTGTTTCAACTGTTTTTCGGTATGAGCATACGGTTTGACTGTCTGGCAAGTCATCCTTATATACGTCGATACCTGAAACATGTGGATTCTTCTCGCCAATTGGTGTTCCTGAGTGACTAATTACTTGCATAGCAGCTGTGCAGCTACTCCATTCGCCAATTACGCGGTGACAGTGGGGTATAATTGGATTCTCCACTTGGGCGTTGCCTATTTGCCCTACCTTCGGGGAGACGGTCTGTATTGTGTTTTGTTATGAGAAACTGCAACTGCTATGCATGGAGACAAGTATAGTTTGGATTCATGTCCCCCTTGGATTGTGTGTGACAGGTAGAGTATTTGGTTCAACATGTGGGTGTACCTGTCATCCCGACGTCTGATAACGGAGTATTGCAATCAATACCTGTAACATGGCTGTTTGTTCCATTATACAACGCCTGCAATTTTGCATGTCGCCTTTAATTGTGTCTCTCACATGGTATGTTGAGGGTTCTGCAGATGTAATTAACTGACTGGATGTTTGTGCTGCTATTACAGTTTGTATTGCTTTAGTTTCTAGTGTGGGGGATGTCGGTGGTTGTACGTAACATATACGGTTTGTGGGCCTTGCATTTCTACATAATCCGTATATATGTGTGTGGGCTCCGTCCCTGATTAGAGAGCTAACAGTTAGTAGACTTATGTTACGGGATTGTATGTTGGGCCGTTGTTAATTGGTTTCTATATCGTCTGCAGATGAGCTTGCTACTTATATACCTCCGTAATTGCAGCGATATATCAGGGGATATGTGTAGGTGACAGCTATCCCTTGTATTTCTGTCCCAGATATTTGCAGTCATTGTGGTTGTGTTGTTAAAAGAGCCTGTTTGCCATGGGTTGCCACCTTATCATATGGTCATTGTTGGACACTTGCGGGACACAAAGCGGTGTTTACAGGCCAACAAGTAGCCACGGTCAGTACACAGGTAGCACATACTTTTATCCTCACTACATACCTATTGTTGTGTGACTTTGGATACTTATCATATTGCATGTAACATTTAAGTTTCTTACATACAGGCATAACTATTAAACATGACTGTTACATTATATATGGGACATATTTATGTCCTACCATCTCGGACATTTGCCCTTTGTACCGTTTTATGTCAGGACACACCTGCCCAGGGTGGGGATGTCCCTCCTACTGTGGTACAGGTAGTAACCGTATGCCTACGGCTAGCTATACCCACACCTACCATACTGGTCTGCCTCTGACTTGGCACCAACATACACATGTTCCAGACACACACACACATTACAGTCACACAGAAACGCACACGGCACCCTCGACGCACACTTACACAGACTACGGCACTCACAGACACAGTTGAACACAGTACCTACGTGGACCGCGACACCATCAGCGGTGACTAACCGTCCCTTCATATCATCATACTATTACTCGCGGATGTACTGTTCCGGTACTGTGTTCGATCGGTCTTTCAGCCTTGTGGTTACGCATGTCGGTATGTTACACATTCCATGGTTGGCGGGATCCTATTTATTTGTACCTCCATGATGTTATGAATGTCGTTGGACTATCTATCATATTTGCAGATATCGCTGAATCCATCTATATCACCATATATCCCTCTATTGCCCTTTCTATCTGTATTATATATATGCATATGTGTACATATATATATATATATATATATATATATATATATATATATATATATATATATATCTGGCGGGGAACGTGACAGGCACACAGCACCACCATATGCTGTAAGACTCATGTACTGTTCAGGTGTTGGCATTCCGTGTTGCACTGGCTGTTGTGTTTACAATGTTTGAGGGCTGCCTATGTAGGAGTCACACATTGGGCCACCTATACATTACATTTTACAGGTGGTCATGTTTGTGTGCCATCCATTTTCCTGTGTGTGCAGGTGGAGAGGTGTCAGTCCGTAGGGGCCTACATGGTCAGAGTATGTGCTATACGTTCCCTCTTTGCCAAGGCGTAGGCATATTGGGCATGCCTCCGTCTGCCTACTGGGGCTGGCACAGTGTGTTCATGGTCTGAATCCCTCTGTGCCTGTACTGGCCTTGGCAATTGCGGTGGGCTATGAGGGCCTTCACCATTTTGTCCCTGCTGCAGCTGCTTCTGCAGGATCATATTATGTAGCATGGCACATACTATGACGATGTGGGCACACGTGCCTGGAGAGTACTGCAAGGCTCCACCAGATGTATCCAAGCACTGGAACCGTGATTTCAGCATCCCGAACACACGCTCTATGATGATTCTGGTTTGTGCGTGTGCCTCATCATGGCATTCTTGCATGGGTGTGTGTGCATTTCTGATGGGAGTCATCATCCACGGCTCCAGTGCATAGCCAGCATCCCCCACGAGATGGCCATGTGGGATGTCCCCCCTGATAAATACCTGATACAGCTGTGAGGCATGCCAGATATGGGAGTCATGGTAGCTTCCAGGGCTGCCAGCACACACATCCATGATAATGCCCTGGGCGTTGCACACGACCTGGCAGTTGATGGAGTGGAATCCCTTGCGGTTTATGTAGCGCATACCCTGCTCACCGGGTGGTGACTTGATTTGTATGTGCATGCAGTCTATCGCACCCAGTACCTCCGGGTATTGTGCCACACAGTGGAAGTGACGCATATTGCTGGCCAACTCCTCCTGAGTTCTGGGGAAGTATATCTGCTCATTAGCATGTGGTAACATGGCATCCAGGAACTGGTGTAGTACCCTGGATGCTGATGCCTGTGAGATACCCATTATATCTCCAGTTGGCCTTTGAAAGGTACCTGTGGCCAGTATTCGCAGGCTTACACATACCTTCGTGTCCACTGGTATGGGTTCCCCTCTGTTGTTTCTGGTTCTCAGGCGTGGCGGCACAGCTCCACTATTTGCTGTAAGATGTCCCTGTCCACCCTGTAACGCTCTACTATCTCCAGGTCATGTAGCTCCTGGTAAGTTACCCTTGGTCTGAACACTCTCCTTCTCCTCCGAGGCCTGCGGTGGTTGTCGGCATCATCCTCCACAACACCGTCAGTCTCTAACACATGCTGATGAATCACAGCTATGGCAGCTCCCAACATGTACATTTTAAAAGTTCCCCGTGTGTTTACACCTATGGTGCGGTGTTTGGGAATACACAGGTGTGTGTTGGGTGCTTACACACTTTATACTATTGTGCTGTGAACACCGATGATGTCATAGGGTGTGTATGTACATTCGTAGCTACAGGTTAAGTTATGTGTTTTACTGCCAGAACTACTATTGTGGTGCCTTTGGTGTTGAATTACATTTGCCTGCCGTGGATTACCTCTTGACCTTCCCTTTACATTTCTGTGCATTGCACCTACCATTTTCTGGCGTGCATCCTGCAGCCTACTTTCATTTGTGCTTTCCTGGACCTGGCGTATCTTGCGTTATGTGTGCTACTGCCGGTCTGCTGTCGGTTTGCTTTGCTCTGCTGTGTCAGGTCTCCTATCTTTGCAATCCAATACCTCCCCTCCTTTCTTTGCATTCACGGGCCTCCCCTATCCTGTTTTGCAGGTTTCTGCAAGCGGACTTGTCAGCTGACGTCGATTGGCCTTCGTGGGTTGATTGGTGTTGATTGCTCATTAGTACTCCAATTACCCTACTTCTGCATTTCCTTTTCTTCCCCTGACCTTCCTGTTTCTGCTATTGTTTGTGGCGCGTGCGTCCGATTACTGGGTTTTGGGCACCTTTTCATCCTCGTACACATGCGCTTTTGGCCACCATGTGTGCTCTCAGCTAAACAATTCCTCCCCACCCCTATCCTGCAGCTTTGCTTAGCAACGGACAGGCCAGATTTGCAATGCTCCAATGTGCTTAGTGCTACAGTGGCACACCCCTCTGCTGATGTCATGTATCTCCTCTGAGCCACTCCTCGGTGTTATACCGCTGCGCCGTATGGTACAACCTTCCTCCGGCGGGACATTTGCGATTCAGTATTATCTGCCTCATTTGCATGGCATTGACTACTAATTCATAGTTACCGCGCCGAACACTATCGCAAGCCCTTAGCAACCCTTGCACCTTGGTTGTGGTGTTCCATGCCTACCATTGTGTGTTATGCTGTAAACCTGCTTTCTATTACGTTGTGATTTTATGACATTTTTAGATTATTTCTTTATGTTACAGCTTCCGCACACATGCCCTGCGGTTCTGCTGTGCGTTACTGTGGACATGACATTAAATGTTGTTATTTACGTGTTATGCATCTTTTCTTATGCCATTGGCTGTGTATTTCGCCATTGGCATATGTTCACGCTCTGATACCTGGGTCTTGCCCTCTTCCATAGCTCCGATGTTATGTTTGGGAAAATGTAAACCATGTTTTTTGGTTTACATTTCCGTGGGCTTACGCTACGCCTGCACCACTTCATGAATCGCTATATGCCTTCATTTGCATGGTGCAACACTGCACATGGGGTGATTTGCATACCTACGCCGGGGGCTGCACAGATCCGGCGTATGCCGGTAGTGCACGTGGAATTGGATCGTACCTGAATCGCTCGGCGGCCATATTTGGCGTTATAACGCCTACGCTATGCGTGCGCCTGGCGCAAGCTTCATGAATCCCGGGGTATGTCTAGTTTGGTATAATTGTTTAATTTTTTTGTATCACTTTTCAAGACTGAAAAATTATTGTTCTTAAAATGTTTTGTAATAATTTGGAGCTTTTCTCCTTGGGCCTCAGGTGAAAACGGTATCCTGTTCAGTTGGACTTTCCTGACAATCAAATGTCAATAAAAACATTAAATAAAACATGCAATTTATATCATGAAGTGTTTATGCAAATACTGTTAAGAACAAAAATTGTTTTACTTACAGTTACTTTTTTTCACTTTAATGACCTTCCAAACATTAATGACATTAAGTGGGGGTATACATTTTTCAGTCCCCCACAAGTTTAACATAGTCAGCAAAAGTCCAGTCTTTGCACTTTTTCTTACAAAACCACATTTCACAAATGTGATTGACACTCTACAATCTCACATTTATTCACTAATTTCATGTTGCTAGTCATCTTCCTGTTCATCTCCATGTGCTAACCCGAGACTCTGGTTCAAGTCCAGGGAACTCCTTTTTTCTCTCTCTCAAGCATTTTCCTTTGGAACATTGGAAAAGGTTTCACTGGTAAAGTCTATCAGCTTTTTTATTAGGAAATTGAGTAGCAAAGATCAGTTCTGTTTGATGGCTCACTTTTTGTTGGACAAGCATTTGTATATCCTCTTCAGCCTGTTCTGCATCAAAAAAATACTTTGATCCTCAAGGAAAAATATTGTAAAGTCAGCTGGATACAACAGCTTGAGTCTCACACCTGCTTTTTGACATTCCATGATTGCTAAGATAACTTTGCTCCTCTTCCACCTGGCATACAGCGAATAATCATTTTCCACACGCTACTATCTCTAATTTTTAATACTTTACCTTTCTGCCACAGTTTTGCCAGGATCAACTCTTTCTGTTTGTATGATTGCATCTTTACTAACACAAGTATTAGTTGCTTTCTAATGGTCGGGTTTGGAGCATACACCTGATGTTCCCTTTGAGTTAACAAATCCTGTTATGGAATACCAGTCCAGTTGCTTATTTGTTCTTTCATAAAATTAATACAGTCTGTTCCTTCCAGTTTCTCTTGCACAGCAAAAAATCTCATGTTTTCCCTGCATGCTGTGTCCTCCTAACTCATACCATTTTTTGAAACAGCTCTGAGCAGTCATACTCAGCAAGCCTTCTGTTCATTTCAATTTCTGCAGTTCATCTGAGTAGCTGTTTAAAGCTTCTTCCATTTCCATCTTTCTGTTGTTTGAGTTGATATATTACTTCAGTGTTTTCTTTATTTTAGTCAGCTCTGAGTACATTTGATTTATTTTTTCCTGCAGATTACTGGAAGCCATGTCTTGCACCAAAGGTGGAGCTTGAACCGCTTTTTGATGAACAGATGCAGGATTCCTCCCAATCAGTGTTTTCTCTTCACCTTTATTAATTGATTTTCTTTCAGGCTGTTTTAAGTTTCTTCTTTGTTGGCATGCAGGCTGTGTAATTACTAGCCAGTTACCGAATTTACTAAATCTGGCAGAGGTGGCTCATATCTCTGTTTCTTTTTTTCACACTGGGAGAGCTGAAATTAAGCTGTTGATCAATTTGTAGCCATATTGGAAGCTCCCCAAACTTTCCTATCTTGTTATAGTGTAAATCATGGAGATTTTACAACCAAGAAAAAGTCCTTACTTTAATATAACTAGTAGGTTACACAGATGCTAATACAAGTGCACTACCTCACATTTAAAATCCCTGTAACTTAATACTACTCAGAACTGCTGTACAATACACATGTAATTTATATCAGAAAATGTTTTAGAAATATGACTAACCAAAATAGCATGCAGTTTATGCTTTACAGTTCTCCCACCACTTTAATGTAGTCACTAAACTTATTTTTTCTACTACTACTGCTTGCAGAATTACTGTACACATTTCTAAACCACATCTAATGAGACTGATGCTTTACCATTCTTCCACTTCACTAACTCCACGTTGTTGCTGGTATTCCTGTGATTACCTTAATCTCCAAAAAACTGCTAAGCAGTTGGCATCCAAGGTACTCATGATTCTTCTAATAAGCTCCTGGGCTTTCTTCTGTCACCCAAGCATTTTTCTTTGTAAGAACTGGAAGAGTATCACTGCAAAGTCTCTCCGTGGACTTTCTTATTGTCAGGAGAATGAGATGCAGAGTTCCTTCAGCTTGCATGACTCACTCTTTGTTTCTTACACTTTTTTTTTTAATTTCCTCTTTGACATGTCATTAATCCTCCAGACACAAAATATTCTAAAGACAGTTGGATATATTAACTTCAGTCTCACACCTGCCTCTCAACAGCCCTGATTGTGTGGCTAAACTTGCTTTTTATCTTTTGCCTGATTTAAGGAGAACATTTTTCCTTTTCTACAGACTCTCATTTAACCAAGTTTAATACTGTTGTATTTTGCCATAAGTTTGTTGGGGGCAACTCTTTCTGCTGGTATGGCTGCATCTTTACTTGTATAGGTCTCAACTGCCTTCTGGTGGTCAGGTTTGCCACATACACATGATATGTCT
The DNA here is from genome assembly GCF_019279795.1 of Protopterus annectens. NCBI lineage: Eukaryota > Metazoa > Chordata > Ceratodontiformes > Protopteridae > Protopterus > Protopterus annectens. The sequence continues at coordinate 994,415,043 of NC_056746.1, read as the reverse complement.
TCTCAATTAACAGCTCCTTTAGTGGAACAGTAGCCCAGTTGCTTATTTGCACTTTCATAAAATTAATGCAGCCTACTCTTTCCAGTTTCCCTGGTATAGCAAAACATCTGAGCATGTTCTGTTTTCCAACTTTATTTTTTAAATAGCTTTTCATGAGAAAACTCATGTTCAGCCATTCTTCCTACACTTCAACCTCTGATTTCTTCAGTTGTATCAACTCATGTAAATAGTTAATTAAAGCATCTATTCTTTTCTGTCTTTTGACTTTAAATATTCCTCCAGTGTCATTTATTTTGAACATATTTTAGTGCATTAATGTTTTCTTCTACATTACTGGAAGCTATATCCTTTGCTAAAGTGGATAATTGAACTTTTTCTACTGAGCATTTTTTGCTGGCATTCAACCAGTGTTAGTACTAGACAGTTTTCAGATTTTACCCATAAGAGATAACCTTCACTGACTTAACAATTTATTGGTTTTCAGACTAGAAGAGCTATAATTCACATTACTTAGTTTGCAGCCAGCTTGGAAGTTCCAATAAGCAGTTATCCTGGGGGATGAAGAAGGAAGCCTGAACTGCAGCAATGATGATGTCCTTCTATTTCCATGTTGCAATATTCAACATATGGGTTTACTCCTCTTGCTTCATGAACTTCCCCAGTATACAAAAGTTTTCAGTCACTGTATGGTGTGTGGGATGTCTTACATGGTTCAAGGAACATGGGCCATAAAAGTGACATCTGCATGCACCAGCCCTCAGAACTTCTCAGCCACCAGTCGAACACCAGGTGTTCCTGCCTTCATGGCCATCGGATTGGGGAAATCAGATAAGTGCACCATTGGGAAACCTTTCAGTCCTTTTCTTTCATTTAATGCTTGTTCATGTCATCCAGAAAGAGCAAGTGTAAGTGCCGCTGTCAGATACCTCACAATTAACACCCACAATCAGTGTCTCTTTTGTTTGGGATGGTCGCACATTTACAAGGCCTGCTAAATTTGTCAGGCATTTGTGCCCAAAACATTACGCAGCTGTCTGCATGCACTTAAACTGTATTTAGACACTCAAAGGTAAAACAAATAGCTTTAGGGATGGAGGGTTCCTCCAATGTACCTATTGAACCACCAAAAAAGAAGGCCAAGATTATATGGCCCTACCATTACAGCTGCGTCGCTTGCATCTGACCCTCAGCCTGTGGCCGAAGTCGGCCTGGAAGAGGAATTGGGCTCCTCTGCCTCGGATATAGCGGGTTCCTCCATGGAAGCCACACAATCCCTTGTGGAGAGCATGTCCTTAGAGGCTTTTCCGATGCCGGGCGGGGGGCAGTGCTTTCAGTAGGTCCATTTGATCCCTCTGGTTCCTTACAGTCTCCAGACTCCAGGCCTTCCTCCCTTCAGATGCCTGCCAGGCCTCTTAAAAAGAAGGATAAAAGGAAGCATCTCTCTTCTCTTACTGAAAGCATGCCTGACTGGCAGACTTTCAGCCAAAGTCTGTTTAATGCCTTCATGGCCTTACGTCCTACCTCTGCAGGGACTGCTAACATTCCTCCTCTAATTCTGAGTCCAAGGCCCCAAACTACAGATGCAACCATGAGGGAAGAGGAAGATCTCTCTGATTCTTCATCTGAAGAATCACTTTCATACACTTCCCAGCTTTCTTCTCCCATGGGGTATGGTTCCCCAGAGGAAGAATCTGTTGACCCTGACTCCCTTTCAAGATGCAAGAGCATTTTAAGTGGGAATCCTCTGAAATGACTGAGGTAAAAAAAAAAGGTATTATGACCTCATTCAGATAGATTCCCCAAGCCTGTCTGCTGTTCCCCCTCTTCTGCCTGCTTTCCTAGATGCCTTCTCCTCAGCATCCTTAAACCCTGACTCACAACCACCTGCTCCACGCAGACTTGATAGACTTTATAAAGCCCCTGAGACTGCCAGTTATCTCATTAAGTGTCCACCGGCAGACTCTGCCACCATCTCCATTTCCACAGATAAGGCATCTAAACTTTTATCCACCACCACTGTCCTTCCTGCTGACAAAGACGGCAAAACCATGGAGCATCTGGGTAAGAAAATTTACACCTCTTCTACTCTGTCCATCAGGGCTATTAACTACCAGACTCACATGGCTAAATATGCCTTATCACTCCTGGAGAAAGCCTCCAAGGAACTGGCTGATATACCAGATTGTGCTGCCAAAGCCTCACTGTCTTCCCTTCTGGCTCTCATCTCCCAGATTACCAGGCACTCAAAGTGCAGTTATGATGCTCCTGAAGCCTCAGCAAGATCAGCAGCTGTCTTAAGAAGGTATTCTTGGCTACGCCTCCAGCAACTTCCAGATGACTTTAGGGCAAAGCTGATTGATGCCCCCCCTGGACAACACAGCTTTATTCAGCACAAAAGGGGCTGATTTAAGTCACTTCAGTAAAAGGGGAAAGAAATGCAAGATTTGAAACACCTGCTAGTCCACCCTATTCCAAAGTTTCAAACAAACTACCCAGCTAAAACACAGTTAATTAGAAAACATTCTCACCCTGCTGCTCCCTCAAGGTCTAGAAAAGCAACCACCTCCAGATAGAGCTACACCATCCTCTAGCCAGAGGCCACACTTTCAAGACAGGGCAGGTAGCATCTGACTACCTGACAACCTTATAACCCCTCCTCCTCCCTCTCTCCCTCTGTCGGTACATCTCTCTCTTACTGCCTTCCTGTCTGGACATCTATCACCTCAAATGGGTCCTTTCAATCCTTCAAAATGGGTATTTCATGACCTGGTTTATGCCCCCAAAGCAAAAAGGCATCCCACAACCTCCAAAACAACAGCTACACCTCCTGCAGCCAGTGCTACGAACACTGCTGGCTCAAGCCACCATCAAACCAGTGCCTCTCACTGCAAAAGGAAGAGGTTTCTACTCAAAGATTTTCCTGGTTCCAAGAAAAGATGGTCCATGGAGACCAATTCTGGATCTCTCATGTCTCATCCTATTCCTAAAGGTTCCAACTTTCAGGATGTTGACCTTACCAACCCTTTTTCCCCTTCTGATTCCCCAGGGGTTTATGGCCACCTTAGATATCAAGGATGCCTATCTTCACATCCATATAAAGCCCACTTTCAGAATATACCTGAAGTTCTTGGTGGGCCCTTCACACTTTCAATTCTCTGCCTTGCCCTTTGGGCTTTCCACTGCACCCAGGGTTTTCACCAAATGTTTGGCTCCAGTGATTGCCTTCTGCAGGACAAAAGGAATCCAGATATTCCCTTATCTGGATGACCTGCTGATACAGGCAGGCAACAAGGACATCCTCCTGGAACATATACCCCTTGTTGTTTCCCTCCTACAGTCTCTGGGATTCCAGATAACTTACCCAAAATCCCACTTGGAACCTACTCAAGACATTGTCTTCTTAAAGTGCAGAATTTGGACAGACGTCATGAAAGCCTGCCTTCCCCTCCAAAAGGTGGAAAGCTTGACAGAACACCTATTTCTGATCCTCCTGTCAGCAGAATTGACAACAATGCAGTACCTCAGGCTCCTGGGCTACATGGCGGCCACTATCCTCATGTTACCATTAGCAAGACTTCATATGAGAAAGTTGCAGTGGTACCTTTGGTCAGTCTGGACCCAACACTCCCACCCCTTGGAGTACAAGGTCCCCCTCCTACCATGCCTCAAACTAGAAATCCACTGGTGGGTGACACAAGTGACCCTCAATCCAGGTCTTCCCCTCCAACCACCCCTACCCACACAGATCATACACACATATGCCTCAGACTTGGGCTGAGGAACAACTCTGGGCCATCAGAAAGTGCAGGGTCTGTGGCCAGAGCCACACAAACAAGAACACATCAATATTCGAGAGATGAGGGCAATTCTCCTGGCCCTTCGAGTCTTCCAACCATATCTACAGCAAGGCCTACTAAAGATTTTCACAGACAACCCCACAGTTCTGTGGTATCTCAACAAACAGGGAGGGACCAAGTCTTACTTACTTTACAGACTAGCCCTCCTAGTAAGGGAATTGGCCACCTCACAGAGAGTGACCCTGCAGGCAGTCTACATTCCATCTCTACAGAACTCCCAGGCAGACTATCTCAGCAGAACCATCACAAACAACCACAAATGAATGTTTCACAGGGATGTCTTCCTGGATCTGGTCCACCTGTGGGGTACACCCCAAATAGATCTGTTTGCCTCCTCCATCAACAGGCAACTTCCTGGATTATGCACCAGGATACCACATCCTCAGGCACTAGCAACAGATGGCTTCTCAATTTCTTGGAAGGGGAAGTTTCTCTATGCATCCTCCCTTCCCGCTCGTCCAGAAGGTCCTGCTGAAAATCCAACAGGACAGACCAAAAATCTAGTTGGTGACTCCCTACTGGCCAAGACAGCATTGGTTCCCCCTACTCCTACAACTATCCAAGGGAATCCCCACAAGTTACTCCTCAGAGTGGACCTTCTCACACAGCAAAAGGGATCCCAAATACACACACAGTGGCAGTTACTATACCTCACCTTGTGGTTGATAGGATTCTGATCCCCTTCAGACACCTTTACAATGAGGACATGCTCACTGTCATACAGGAGGCCAGGAATCCGAAACAAGAAAATCTTACCTTTCAAAGTGGAAGAGATTTTCTATATGGTGTCACAAAAGACAGTTGGACCCGCTTGTAAGCAGGACTCCTCTACTTCTGTCTTACCTGTGTGAGCTTCTGCAGACAACATTGGCCTATTCCTCCATTAAAGCCCACTTGTCTGCTATTTCAGCATGCCTTCCTCTGGACCCCCCCCCCCAGCATCCAGACTACCAACTAAACTTTTTCTCAAAGGGGTTCTTCACGTGAGGCCCCCCAGGAAACCATCCCCACGGGACCTTAACTATGTTTTAGAAAACTCACGCTTCCTCCATTTGAGCCAGCAGACACAGCTCCCCTAAAATACTGTACATGGAAAACTGTACTACTCATAGCCTTGACCTCAGCCAGAAGAGTATCAGAGCTGCAAGCCCTCATGGCTATTCCACCTTTCCTAGTTTTCCACAATGACAAGGTTATTGTTAGAGCTAACCCTTCATTCATGTCCAAGGTGGTGAATGACCTGTCCTTGAATCAAGCCATCCACCTACCTACCTTCTTCCCTAACCCACAGGAGGACAGTAAGAGAGAGTACTTAACTACCTGGATGTTCACAGACAACTCAGGTTCAATCTGCATAAAACCAAGCCCATCAGACAGGCTGATCAACTCTTTGTCTCCTTCCACCCCAGAGCCCTAGGGAAGGCAGTAGCCAAACAAACTATCTCTACCTGGATTTCCAAAGCCATTACCTTCTGCTACAAACACCATGAGAAATCCCTGCAAGGTACTGTTAAAGCACACTCCACCAGGGCTATGGCCTCCTCAAAAGCCTTCTAGAGAGGTCTGGATACCTCTACTATTCTTGAAGCAGCCACTTGATTATCAGTGCACACCTTCACCAAACATTACAAGTTAGACACATTTCCAGAGCCAGGGCTGTCCTTCATGGATTCCTGGAGACCGCCTCTAGACCACCACCACCTCCTTCATAGTGAGCTTTGGCATTCATCCATATGTTGAATACTGCAACATAGGAATGGAAGGACATAGAAAAGTTGTGTAAAATCTTACCATAACCATAGATGTCCTTCTCTTCTATGTTGCAGTATTCCTTCCCATGCTCCTTCCCCTCCTGTTAGGCTGCATTTCCCTTTCTGGGTGGCACAGGACTGTCATTGCCCTTACTAGGACTGGTTCTGACTGGGGATTTCAGTTCTGCGGGCTGGTGGGTGCAGACATCAGTTTTACGACCCACATTCCTTGAGCCACATCATACGTCTCACACACTATACAGTGACTGAAAACTTTTGTATACTGGCCAGACATTCGCAAAGCAAGAGGAGTAAACCCATACGTTGAATACTGCAACATGGAAGAGAAGGACGTCTATGGTTATGGTAAGATTTTACACAACTTTTCTTTATTCAGACATCTACTGTTATGGTCCACATGCTTGCAAACATGTGATTTGTTCAACCTAAGGATCATTGCTGTAGTGTGATTTCTCATGTCTCAATGTCTGAGAGATTACTAAAGCAGTATCTGAGCTAACCATAACCTCATAGTGGGGAAGTACAGTGCCCTGTAGGACTGCTAGTTAAAGTGTACCTGGCTGCAGAATGTCCTGTATGAAGCACCTAGGAAAGGTATGAATTGAAATTCTTACCCAGTTTCCAGGAGTCAAAAAAGTGGGTCAGACTTCCTAAAATGGTCTGGCCTGTCCAGGTAAACCCCAAATGTCTATGGGAGCTGGGGCAAGAAAACTGATAACTGGATGATTAAGTTGACAGCCAATTCTCATACCATTTAAACATAGCTGGCCTTAGACATAGGCCAACCAGTTGACCAAACGCTGGTCCTGCATTTAAGACATAAAGGAAGGACCCTCTCTTTGGGTAAGACTTTGTAAGGTACTTTGCACAAAAATGTTTGCAGCTGTGAGACTTTCCTGGCTGAGGAGATGGCTAGCAGAAATTAAGTTTTCCGTGAATGAACATTTAGAGGTGTAGATAATGCCACTTTAGTTGATAAATTATATGTTCCCGTGGTAAGGCTATAATCCATTTAACACACTGATTCCCATAAAAATGGGGTCATTAACTCTGTCACCCATCCATGTATCCAACTGCATCTTAAATATATCTACACTTCTAGACTCCCTAATTTCTCAGGGAGTACATTCCAAATCCCTGGAATAGTCAGAGTAATGAACTTTAATCTCAATGTTTATTTATTTAAATGAATTTTTTATAATTCACATTAAACTATTTGTGATTAATAGTGTTACAACATAATTCTAAACTCAGTAAAACTTAGTTTATAGCATCTTTAAATGCACTAAAAGCAAGAATTGTTCCCATGTAATGCATAGTGCAGCATGTGCAGATGCAGTTTTTGACACCTTTCCTTATAACTCATTTTTCAGAATAGAATACATTTAATAAACCACATTTGGACTTGTTCTAATCTACTAAGTTGAGTCTTAATGTAGGAACAAAATAAATTGTATTCAAGCAATGGTCTAATGTAAGTTTTATATAGAGCAATCAATGCCCAGGCATCATGAAATGAGATTTTTTAACATACATCCCATTTGTCTCAAGGATTTAGTTTTAATAACACATGCATGTTTATCAAAAGGTAATTTATTAACGATAGCAATACCTAAATCAAGAATTTAGTCAACTTCAGATAGTGTTATATCTTCAAAAAATAGTAGACACTCTATTAATGTTTTGCCAAAGTACAACATGGCACTTATTACTATTAAAGACTGAACAATTTTTTAGCCTATCTTGCTATGTTTTCCAGGTAACCATTAACATGAAAATAGTTTTCATGAGTGATAGGTATAAAATCCACTCTGTAATCATCTGCAAATTTGTTCATCCAACACGTGCTTTGTTTAGGAAATGTAGCCATTTCTAGATTGAACAGAAAAGGCCCCAGTGCTGACCCCTGGGGTACTTCTAAATTTGTTGATATAACATCAGCGTGCATACTATTAATCATAACATCCAGAGGGAGACAGGTTTGTTTTCTATAGCACAAAATTCAGACCAAATGTGAGATACTCTGGTTTTCTAAGTGTCCTCAAATGTACAGTTAACTTCAGAAACTGTTTTAGTGAGGATACAGTTGACTGAGCCAAAGATAACCAAGTAGAGGTCCCAGAAAGATGCACATTAATCGATGCACAAGAAAGCCCCTTCTCTGATTTTATATATATATATATATATATATATATATATATATATATATATATATATATATATGTGTATATATATATATATATATATACACACACACACACACACACACATATATATATATATATATATATATATATATATATATATATATATATATATATATATATATATATATATATATATATATATATACACACACACACACACACACACACACAGAAAAAGACACTGAACCTAGGGCAGATGGCCTTAGATTTATATCAGGCTGAGAATCTTATCCGCTAATAGTTTAGTATTAGATTTCCTGGCTTCATGCAAGTTCTTGTGAAGGATAATATTTCCATTGCATATGATTGCCTTCTATCATACATTGGGGATTGGGGCATAAAGGAAAATGCCTCACCACTAAAGCCATTCTACTTGGGATCCTTGAATGAAAGTGGGTGGTAGTTTAATGGAAATGGACACAAGTTCCTAACACCTTGACACTTCACAGAGGACTCGGGTTGAGCAGCCATTCTGAGGACTGGGTACTGACCTGCTTGGTTTGTCTGCCAGAACATTCAAGGCTGATGGAGATTAGTGATCTGCTTAGGTGTAAACTCCTAACCCATACAGCAAGCTTATATAGTTTGTAAGAGTGAGTATCCATTCATTTATGAAACACTTGGCTGTCGGGTATTCTGTGATTAGACTGAGAATATCCCAATGCAATACCAACCTGCAAACTTGCAGGGGAAAACTGCTGACCAATGTCTCTGATATTGACTTATTTGTTTTGAGATCTGAACTTGTATAGCTTCTCTTTGCATGTCCCAGCATGGATGGAATCATCAATTGTTGAGGTCTGTTACCCTCTAGTTTCTACAAAACCCACCACTGGTTGGTCTTTACCTAAGATGTCCACCAGTGGAACTCACATGTAAATAGGAACAAGGAGAATCATCCTTTCTAAAGTTGCAGAGGCTGACATCAGAAGTTGAACAGGTACCACTGATGATTTTTTATGACCAGCCTGGAAAGGGGAACCACAAAAATTGTGGAGGACATGTAATCAGGGCTTTTAGAATGGCTGTTGCAGTCACTGAAGAGAGGCTCACAATATGAGAAAACAAAATGGTTAACAGTGCCATTTCATTCTCTCATGGAAATGCCATGCAGGCCTTGGCATTCATAATGGACCCCAGGAAACATTTGAATTGTGAAGGAGAAAGGCTGGTTTGCTACAGTTTGTGGAAGATCACCAGTCTTGGCGAAGCACTGAATGGTGTAATTCAAGGTGTTTCACAGCTGCTGCTAGGAATTTGCTTGGATCTTAAAGCTGTTTAAGCATGGCTACACCCTTCAGCTTGATGTGCATATACTAGATATAAGCCCTTGGTAAATATCATTGGAGTAGTGGTCAGCCCCCCCCCCCCCAAAAAAGAAAATAGTTGAACTGCATAGTCTGAGCCTACAAAGGAGGGGAATGTTCTGCGTTCCCTATAAACTGTGACATAAATAAGAACTGTTCAAGTCAAAAGTGACCATAAGGAACCTCAGAAGGAGAAGAAGAAGAAAAGACTGCGGGAAAATATTCTGAAGTTTTTGACCACCAGAGATGAATTTAATTTTGAAAGATTCAAAATTGGTTTCCATTGGCTGTCTTTCTTAGAACTAAAAAACAGACTACATTAGAAACCCTGTCCTATTCCTGCAAAGGGGTCACTGTTATAAATGCTGATGTTATTGTGTCTTTCAAAATGGATTCTCCTACAGATTCCTGGTCCAGATGATAGCATCACCATAAAAGGAGGAATTCTTCTGGATACCAGCTTGTTAAGTAAACATATAAATTCCGTCCCAAGCCATTGTCAACTTGAACCATTGTGCTTTTCAACAAGGATTTTCTACCTCCTGAGGGGATGGAGGGAGGAATATAGTTAGTATTTGGAGAGGCTGTCTTGACTGGGTGGAGGGCAGTGCTTCCTAACCTTAGCCTCTCCTTCCTGTCCATTTGCATGTCTTAAATAATACCTTCTTCTATTTGAGTTTTTCTGTACAAGATTGTTTATGACCACTGTTTTCTGAGGAAGTTTGTCATATTTTGATACAGGGGAATGGAACAGTCACTTACATTTTTGTGTAATTTTGCTGTTTTTTAATACATCCTGGCATGTAGTCCAAAAGTAAGTTTGTCTAATGCAGCATTTTATTGTTACCTTCTAGACATCTCCAGACAGGGACATTATCTTTAGCTACATGTGCATTCTAATAACCATGCTTGTAGTAGCTGTCTTAACAGAGACATCAGTAGTATCATAGCCACATTTAATTTCATACTAGCTTATCTTAAGAACTGTATCCAGTGGTTTCAAAAGGTGTGTAACCTCCTCATAGATATTCATCACCTCTTTTGTAATGCCTTCTTGATATTGGAATGTAAGCATTTGGCATTTAACTGTCCCAGACTCGCTGAATTGTAACTTCCTTTCCAAACCTATTTAGAAAATAACTCTCCTCTTTACTGGCTGAATAATTAACTGGAACCAGCTATGATCCCCCAGGCTGCTTCGACAGACCAAACATCAGTGTTGGCCACCACCTTCTTGAATAGTGACTTAGATTTCTTTTCTGTCTTGAAGAATCAGTCGGCCTTTTTATTCCGTTTCCAATAAGGTCCTATTAAAGGCATCCTTAAAAGTCTGCATTATTGGAAGAGTGGCTATTGACTTGGGTTCCTGTATCCCCAGTAGTTCCAGGTATCATCTGCATTAATCAGAATGTTCTTTTACTCGCTATATGAAATATTCCCGTTTCAATGTTTCCCTGAAGGACACATCACTGGGAGTGAAATCTGAACATGGAGAGTCATTGTTTATAGTAACTTCCAATGAGTGGATTTGAAAGGCATAAGTCTTTTTCCTCTTTTTCATCATGTCCAAGTGCATTAATAATTGAGTGTCTGGCAGAACCACATTGTTAAGGTCATAGGTATCATCTCTAAACAAAATGACACTAGTGGTGTCCCATAAGGCTCTCTCTTGGGTCCTCTCCACTTTGATATGTATTTCTGTGACATAAAAGCCACTATGAAGGGTCTTTATCTATGTTTGCTGATGTGGGGGGGGATGGAGGAGTGGGTTATCAAATCCCATTCTTTTCAGTAGGGAGTGCTGCCTAATGTAGAGGGTTTCCTTAAAGGCAGTGTTGCCATATGAATTAATTGTCAAGTAGTTACATATCAGTACACCATCTGTAATTGAAACTGGATTGGACTGAAACAATTGCTGGTGGAAGCGATGCTGAAGGCCACCTAGTACAGCTGAGGAAGCTCAGAGCAATTCAGTTTACAGTCCAAAAATTAAAAACTCTCTCATAAGGCTTGATTGTTCATATTTATACAAAGTAGGAATATTAGAGAAGTGAAACTTCTTCCTGTTTATGGAGAACTCTGGCTAACTGCAGGTGAATGGAAACCATAATCTGGCTGTGAAAGAACATAGCATTCTTTAGAGGTCTGGGTAGTTAATTGTGTCCTGCTCCCAGCCTCCAAAATGTTCTATGGCTGCACATCTTTAGGATGTCTCCCCCTCTGATTCATGTGAAAAAGCCCCATGACATAAAGCAGAAACTTTGTGTGATCCAGGAAAGAACTTAAAAAATACATACTTGCATAAAAATAGTTTTCATTACATTCAGAAACGTCATGTGAAGGATGAAGGAGAAAAGTCACTTGTAGTCCTTTGGTGGATTCTGTTGGCCACAAGTTTATAGGTTCCTACTGAGCTTATGCAATGGTTTCAAAAGGTGTGACCATCAGAAAGCTCATCCACATCACCCAGCACTGGTGGGAAACCAGCTGTACCCCTCATTTCCTCACATATTCCTAGTAAAAATTTGCGCATCCAGTCATTCAGACTGGTTTTAAAGCTTCCTACTGAAGTACTGTGCTCGATAGGTAAGGGCAGCCTCTGATCTTGTTGATGAGATAGTGTACGTTTAGGTGCCTAGAACTGTTTATTTTATGACTCATTCTATTTAGGTGAAGGAGTTCAAAGAGTGCTGAGTCATTCATAGCATGAAAAGCTAAGCAGAGATCACCCTTAGGAGTCTGCATGACACTGAGTAGAGTGATAGAGCTTTTAGTCTGCCAAAGTAACTAAGTGTACTGAGACCTGAGATCATTTTGCTGAGGAACTGTTGAGGTCTCTAAAGCTGGTTTAGGTGTTTGATGAGGTATATACTGAATGGTGCATTATTATTCAATGACAGGCCTAATAAGGGATGAATAAAGTGGGACTACAACTTCTTTGGACCTTGAGGAGATGCCATGAGGGATAAGCTGTGCAAGGTAGAAGGGTTTTGTAATCACCACTGAGACTTGGTGGTCAAAGGAGAGTCTGTTATCAGTATACATAGCCATGTCCCTGATGAATGTGTCAAATTTAAGTGGATTGTTATATGGTAAACAGCATAGGATGCATTTCTTGTTGTTAAAGTTAAGTGCACGATTAATTAACTGAGCATTTGTGTGGTCCAGCCCTTCCTGGAGAATTTCATCAGCAAACGTGGGAAGCTACCGACTTTTATGTAACAAAATGTACACCAAAGAAGAGGCCTAGAGCAAATACCTCAATCCTTAACAGTATGGTTCTGCTAGACATCCGTTTACCAATCCAGAGAACTATGCATGGGTCAATGATGAGTTGGGAGATTTTGTCAATGATTACAACATGAAAGATAGTGTTAAAGTTCTTGGCAAGGACTAGAGAAGCAGCGTGAACTGTATGCCTCTTATCCATGACTTCAGCAACCCTTTCCAACCCTTTCTAAAAACTCAACCAGATTGAGCAAGCACATATTGCCTTTTACAAACCTGAACAGATGTGCATCCAGTGATATAAGGTCACCTATATCATTGTTTGGCTGGAATATTTTCCAAAACCCTGCAATAATACTAGTGAGACTCATAGACCTGTAATTCCCAAGGTCAGTAGAGCGGTTTACCTTTTGCTAAATGGGACTTTATACTTTTCAGCAGAAGTCCAAGGATTTTGCCAGGATGTATGGAAGTAGTAGTTAATTTTGGAAGGTGCCAAAAGGACTTGGTCTAAATTGCTGGAGGGTAGGTTGGCTGCAGTGAAGGTATTTAATTTATTTATTTTATTATTTTTTTTTTTTACATTTGTTTACTGGGAAAGTCTGACTGGGCAGTACCCGTTTTCAGTGGAGGCCCAGGGGGAAAAGCTCCACAAAGTGACATTATAAAAAACAAATTTCATAAAGACTATAGACATATAGAATCTTAATGCAATTGTGAAGTACATAACAGGGACAGATAAATTACAGCACTAACAAACAAAATGGTATACAAGGCAGTACTGGATAAAAATTGTAACAAGTTGGAGTGGAAAAGTTGTACAAGATATAATGAGCATAAAATATCCAGTATTTGTGTGCTCTTAAGTTTGCATTTGGTTGAATGGTGTTGAAGTAATTAATTATGGAGAGTTTAATTAGTGATGACAATAGAGGGAGCAAAGATTATGTTAATTCTCTTATAGTGACATTACATAGTATTGGATGCTAGAGGGCTAAGAAAGGGGAGTAAGAAGAGGATACTATAGATAAATGGTAGCTGTCAGTGCAGATCATTAGTCAATAAAAAAATATGGCGCTAAGTAGTTGATTAAGGAATTGATATATGGTAATATACTTTGGTAGTAAACAGAAAAAGATGTTGACATAATAATGACTTATTGCAATTGTTTGAGTTTACGGAAGGGATTAGATGATCAGAATTAACCTGGACAATTGCATAAGCAGAGCCATGAATCTGATAAATAGTTTTTAGTAGTCTTTTGAAGTGAGTTAAGTTGGTAGTTGTTTTAATAGGGTGAGTTCCCATTTTTGGAAACATGGCATGAGTACAGAGAGTTTCCTGCTGTGTTTGTAGTTTTGATAACTTGTAGTAGTGATTTATTTCATGAAGGAAGTATGCATCCATTAGAATAAGGTTGTATTAAGTTTAGGAGTGTAGGTGTTTTCTCAGGCTGATAAAGTATTTTGTGAGCCATAATCAGCTGATTATATGTCAGACGTTGTGGCAGTTCTAGCCAAGAGAGTTTTTTTCAAGGCAAGGCAGTGATGTATCCCATATGTAGAATCTGTGGCAAATCTTGCTATTTTATTATAACGTATCTCTAGTTTAAGATCAGCCATTTTAAGGTTGGTAAATATGGGGTTAGGCATAGAGGAAGATTGACAGGAGGTGAGTCCTGGCAGTGGGAACTGTCAGAATTTTTTTGTTTCTGTAAAGAGCTCCCATTTTTGTGTGCTTTTTTGATCGTGTGAGATACGTGTATGTCAAATCTCAATTGTAACTCCTAACAGTTTAGTTTGTGGTTCAGGGGAAAATTTTATATTGTCAATAGTTGTGATATAGAAGGTGGGGAGGGGGTCTATGGGTTTGTTTGGATGGAAGATCATATGTGTAGTTTTGTTGTGGTTAAGGATAAGCTGTGAATCAGACAGCTATGATTCAGTTTGGGTGAAGGACTTTTGTATTTTATCATGAAGCTGTTGGAAGGTTGGTGCTACTCATATAAAGGTTGCGTCATCTGCATATTGTATTATAGAGGCTAATGGAGTGGAAGTATTAAGGTCCTTGGTAAATATACTGAAGAGATGTGGTCCAGGAATGGAACCCTGTTGGACACCTAGTGTAACTGGGAGTAAGGGCGAGAGGTCATGCAACCATTTCACTATCTGCAGATGGCCTGTTAGATAACGTATGAATCAGGAAAGGGCAGATGGACTAAGATTTAGGTTTTTGAGGACAAATAGTAGTTTGCAGTGAGAAACAGTGTCAAAGGCCTTGGACAGCTAAGATTATATTTCCTTCATTTCTGAAATGATTAATGGTGTTGGTAAAGCTGAGAAGTGCAGTAGCAGTGCTATGATGGGGTCTGAATCCATGTTGGATAATTGCCAGCAGGTTATTGGTTATGAGCTAGGTTAGAAGTTGGAAATGTATACACCTTTCTAGGAGTTTAGATAGTGGGGATAATATAGCAGTGGGTCTATAATTTGTGACTTCTGTTGAATGTCCACCTATATGCAGGGGGATTATATGAGAGATTTTCAATATTGTTTAGTGATAGATCGATTGATCAATATTGATACAGGATAGGAGATACCTTCTGCTAAAATTTTGAGAAACTCTGCTTGTAGGTTGTCAGCTGCAAAAGTGGTAGATTTTACTTTTTTAGGAGTTTTTCAATAGTTTTAGTAGAGATGGGTCGGAATGAGAAGATGTTAGGGTTGCTATTGTATGAGGCAGGAGATTGTGCCTGATAGATCTGAGTATTTTCTGGTTAAAATTTGTATACTTTCATTGAAATACTTGTTGAAAAATTCTACAATGGCTGCAGTGCTGTTTGGTGTATTTGGGGTGGGAGTTGTAGCTTGTCCAGGGTGGAAGAGTTTTTTGATTGTAGCCCAGAATTTTTGTGGATTTCTTTAGTGTGAGTTGTATATTGGTATAATAATTTATTTTGTCTGCTTTGATTTGATTTTTAACCTTGTTCCTGATTTCCTGATGTGCTAAGCAATTAGATTATGTTTTGTTGGAATGCCAAATGGCCCAAGTTTTATTTCTTTGCATGAGGAGGGATCTAGTTTTGTTTGTCAGCCATGGGGTATAATTAGCTTTAACCCGGACTATTCTAGGAGGAGATAATCTGTTGAGATTAAGAAAGGTTTGGTTAAAGTAACTGATGGCCTCATCTAGGGGCAGAGTCTTTAGTGATGTCCAATTACACTTTTTTAGAATGTCTATCAGTAGTTGGGGGTTGAAGTTTTCATATTCTGGATTTGGTGAAAAATGATATGTTTAGTAGGGTTAAGGTTTTTCCTAAGTAGGTAGGTGGTTATATAGTCATTTAGACTATCAGGTAGACAGCAAACATGTTGATAGTATGAGGGTTTATTGGTCAAGGACCAGTCAAGAATAATCAATTCTGGTCGGGCTTTGGATAATTTGTGAGAAACCAAAGAGGTTGATATGATTACTAGGGATGTGTGAGTTGCATGTTAGCCAATCTGTGTTTAGGTCACCCGAGACGATGGTTTCGTGGGTGATATTATTTGAGATATACTGGAGGATATGCTCAATTCTGGAAACATTACCTGGAGGGATGTAAATGGCAATTATTATGTGCTTGTTGGGGTTAATTTGTAGTACTAATTTGTAGTATCTCGGCATTGTTGGGTGTTGGTATACTGATATATACTTGCTGCAGAATGAGGTTATTCTTGAATAATATGGCTATACCTCCTCCTTTTTTGTGTGTCTGTCTGCCCTGAGTATGTTATACCCAGGAGAAGTTATTTCATTACTGGTAATGTGTGGTTTGGAGTTTGGGTTGGAATAGAATTTTTCTGTAAGAGTATTGATGACAGAGAAGGAGGTACTATTTGAGGTAAGTTCAGTACAGAAGTATAGATTACTTCTAATATTTCTAATGTAGCTTTAGAAGGCCTTATGGCTATCTTTTGAGTGAATTGTAGTCCTAAATTCATAGTTGTCCCTACGTTTCCTAACAGTTTGAGAGACTTACCATTTTTAAATCCCCTTTATAATGATGAAGTGCATATATTTTAATGATGGCTATGAGCTTTTTTCTTTTTATCGCAGAGTTTGTTGATGCAGTAGATCCACCAAATGATTTTAGTTCTAAACCTGCTAGTATGCATACTCCAGACTGGTATAGATGCCTCAACGCATCTATGCAAAAGGGAGTAAAATTTAAAACAATAAGCAGCAGCCTTGGTTATAAGGTTTGTTGAAAAGCTAAACCATCTGTGATTGTCAGTAAGATCAGAAAATAACTGGTCTTTGAGCAATCCCTGAATATAGAGGAGTTACCAGGGGCCACAAAATAGGCTTTCACTGAGAAAGTAAGCAGACTAGCTGGAGTCCTTTCTCAGAGATAAGTGGCTTTAAACGTCTCAGAATATATGTTAATATAAAAATAAAGTTCCAGTGCAAATATAAGAATATGTAATAAAGAAAAAGACATCACCACATCCCAAAAGTCTTTAACACTGATATAAATTATTCTGCATTTGAAGATGACCTAAACATCTATTTTGAGCTTCCCAACACCGATCTTGCTAATTATAAATTAAACCCTGAAAAATCATCTATTTTTCCATTAAACCCTGCAAATCATTTAGAGTATTACTTCCCCCTGTCTGACATTCCTCTCAAATATACACTCAAATACCTAGGAATAAATTTCACACACTCTCACCAAGAACTAATAAAAGCAACCCTGTATAGAATCTGTGATCAGATAAATAACGATCTAACTAGATGGAAAAACATCAATCTTTCTTTGCTATCAAAATCCGCTATCATTAAAATGAATATTTTGCCTAGAATCCTTTTTCATCTTAACTCCTTCTTCTTAAATGTTCCAAAACATTTTTTCAGAAAAATGGAAACCACAATCTCAAAGTTTTTATGGTTCCCTAAATCAACCAGAATATCATACAGGAATCTAATTACCCTAAAGAACAAAGGCAGTTTAAGTCTCCTGGACTTTAATTTATATTACCACATCATTAATGCTAGCCATCTAATTCAAATAGCCTGCTATGATCCCTCTGCTGAATCTTGGTACCCAACCTGGATCAAAATCTGGTGCAACTATATATATTCAATCCATATGCTGTCCCTTTTCTAGCACCAGAAGGTGACTACAAGTTCAAGATCTTGCCTACACTAAAGACCAAAATTTGCATCTTTCAAACTCTGATGACCTCTTTAAATTTACACAGTACTATTCCCATTCACCTAAACCCTAACTTAAAAATCAATAATAAAATGATGGAGCTAACAAGCTTCCCTATTATTAAGAAAGCCATAGTTTGGCCCTTTTATAACTCTAAAAATGTTGCCAAGGTCAAAGACTTATTTGGTGCTCCTAACAAATATGATCCTATCTTAAGACAAATTAGCTCACTTATAAAACAAAAATTCTCTTGCTATAGAGTGAAAGAGCAAGACATTACAGTATCACAATCTATCATTAAATCACTTTCCTTACAGAACAAAATGATTTCAAATACCTATAAACTTGTGTCAAGCATTAAATATAATCATTCACTTCTATTTTCCAAATATTGGGATGGCATACAAGGAGAAATATCTACGGAGTCTAAGTGTGAAGCAATCAATAATACCCTGAATTTAACCCCCTTCAAAAACCTAATTTACATTCAACTTATGATAAACAACAATTCCTACTATACCCCGGCAGTCTTACTGAAATTCGGACACAATAAAAACCTAACCTGTCCGTTCTGTTCTCTCCCACATGTAGATATAATTCACATCTTTTGGAGCTGTAAGAATATTTACAAATTTTGGTGTTGTCTTAGAACTCAGTTGGAAAAAATGGGATATGAAAAAAACACATTTTCTTGGCAAACCATGATTCTAAATATAACTCCTAAATCTCTTAAGAGTATCCATCGCCACATCTGTGTTACGGCCTGCGCTCTTCTCAAATATTTTATAGCCAAAAATTAGGTCAATCCCTCAGCAATAGCTTGGGAAAACTTTACATCAGTGGCAATCAAATATATATCTGCACATAAGTTATGCAATAATAACAAAAAGAAAAAAGAATATTTTCAGAATTACTGGTGTAGCCTTTTTGACCTAATCCAAACTAAATAATCTTCCAAAATGTGGGTCACTAACATTACATTCCAGGAAATCCTCCATCGGTATCATATCTGGCCCTATAATCATTAGACATTGTTATCATCACACGGTAACTTTTGATTTTACAAAGTATTTTGTTACATTATTTTGTTATCCTCTGGCATCCATGGTGTAAATATGTTGTAAATATGGTATAAATAGTTGTACATGTAAATAGTTGGTTTATATGGATATACCCTCCTTACTGCTTTTCTTTCTTTTTAAGACAGTCATATATTCTTCCTTCCAAGCCATTTTCCATTTGTATCTCTAGACTTTGACTGTAATAGGTTATTGGGGGGTCTTTACTGCTTATATTATTCTCTAAGATGTAAGTTTCCCAGTAAGATAACTGCTGTTTTATAAATGCATAGTTTTTGTACTGTTTTATATATATATATATATATATATATATATATATATATATATATATATATACACACCTATACTTTACTGCTTCCTGTAATGACTTACAGTTTTTCCTTTTTATGTTTAAAAAGTTTGTAAAATTCAATAACAATATATCTGAAAAAAATATGTAATAAAGAAAGGCCCACAAGTGACAGCTATGAAGCTACTAAGAATGTTACTAAAGGACAGATCTGTGAATGTTCTGTGCAGCAAAAAAGAACTGAAGATGGTGGAGATGCCTGTTCCCTTTCACAGCTCACATCCCACTGATATCTGCAGCATTGAATATGTCTGAAAGCTCTGGAAGTTGGTTCAGATAGATATGTGACTGGTGACATAATTCATTGTATGGTGTATCATACTCAGCAACAATCCTTATGATGAACATATATGGAAGCAGGGCAGAAGCTCACACTACAAGTATTTGACACTCGTACGTACAAACACTAAAGTGAGATTATGTTTTGTTACGTACTGATTTTAAGACTGTTGTATCTTACAGAATTCCATTCTCTCTGAGGCACAGTAATCTCAGAGTTAGCATATACAAGTTACAGAAATGTGGAAAGCACACACCACCCCCCCCCCCCCACATCGGAGGCAGCAGCTTACTTTCAAAAAAGCACATTATTCTTTTTAAAATTATACAAAACAGTAAACTGCAGCAAAGCTTTGTGAAAGAGCTTCCACATGATTTCTTTAAAGTATCCATGTATATCAGATGTAGTAAAAAATGTAAGTTATGTACTTACCATAATGCTATATTCTGTTTTTATCCTTAGTCATTCTGATTCTACTGTTGGGAATAGAGCTGTTTGTCAGATTCAATCTAGCCATCTCACTAGACCTGCTAGCCTCGAGCTCCTTGAAATAACTCCCATAGTGCCCCTGCCCATCCTCACTCTGCCCCCAAGATGAAGCTTGCTGCATATCCTATAAGGACCTGAAGGGTACCCCAGCAAAATAGTGGAGGTGGAAAAAAGGATGAGTGAATGAGAGACAGAAGGCCTTCAAGTAGGTCTACCAGGTCCCTTCAGAAGCGAGTGACAACTTAGAAGTGGGATGGTGTGAGAGATTTGAATTGGAAGGACTAACGATAAACAATGTTGTGATAACTACTTACATCCATATCCTATTTCATCCTGTCTATCTGATTCAACTGTTGGGACAGAATCCAAGGCTACTTGATTATCCTGGGTGGAATTATGACATGAAACTCCTTTGGTCAGTATCTCCCAAAACAGGCTCTGGATCTAGAAATTACATTCAGCATTAATATTTTGCAAAGGAATGTGACGTAGACAACACATTGCTGCTGCACAATATTAATTTATGGGAGAGTTCAGCAAAATGCTGTAGAAATTGATACTGACCTTTTGAAATGAGTTTTTTGGTTTATTAAGCAATATCTTATTTTTTGAGGAAGATGCAAAAGATATACAATCTGATAACTACCTGTAGAGGTTAAATTTGGGGACCTTCTAACCTAGTCAGGAAGGAGCAAATGATACAAACACTTGGGGGTCTTTTCTTATTGTTTTGGTTCTGTGAAGGCACAGTAATTGTCTGTGGACAGCCAGTATAAGTAAAAGGAATTCTGCTTTCTTAGGGTGTTTCAGAAAGAAACCTGGAAGATGATTAGGATTATTTAGATTGTTCTCTGATGACACTTCAGGAATGAATGAAGAGTTAGTTTTTACTGAGACTTTGTCTTTGTGACAAAACAGAAATGATGATGAAAGAAAGGGCTTTTAATTATGAGATCTGTTTTGTTGAGGTTATGGCTACCAAAAACAAGGTCTTCAATGAAAGAAATGGAAGTCTGCACACAAAGCTGGCTTAAAAGTGGGTGGAATTAAGACTTCTAGTAAAAAAACGAGGGCTTAAGAGATGCAGGATCTTTGATAGGAGGATGTAACAGGAAGGTCCCTTTTAAGAAGGCTTTCCATAGTTTGTGCACTGGCAGAGCAGATGACGAAAACCCATTGTGGAAATTGGAAATGGCTGCCAAAATAGTGGAATGGCTAAAGTCAGTATCAAACAAGATAGACAAGAAATAAATTACATATGAGATGGGGCAGAAAAGGGATACATTCCTTGGTTAATAGACCATATCAAGAAATGCTTTCACATGTTTTTGCAGATTTTACATGTGGCTTCTTTCTAAGATACTGAAAATATTCAAACCACACTCTGAGATAGGGACGGATACTTGACCATTAATACAACTGGAGAAAGTATATGGTTCGTATGAGGGACTGTAAGTCTGGGTCAGGCTGGCCTGATGGGTGGGATAGATCTGCTTGGGGATCCAGTAGCCATGAGTGCTTCAGTAAGTGAGGCCTGAGCAGGGGAAACCAGATTTGTCAGGACAAGAATGGCATAATGAGAACTACTGCTGCTAAGCAAACTGAGGATGTGAAGTTGTTCAGTCTCGCCATTTACTCTTACACATGGGCTCGGCTCCGTGTCGGCCACTTTACTAGCTAAAGATCTCAGAGTAGCTCGAGACCAGGCCCCTATCCCATGATGCTCTCTGTCCTATCCCAGATCTAGTTTGCCACTGCAACTGATTGCAAGGACGTCGGAGAGCTCCGGCCAGTAGAATTTCTTTATTGAGTTACTGTATTTTGTAGTGTACATTGTAGGTTGTTCAGGGATCTGACAACTACTACAGCGTGCTTGTGTATTTATTGTTTTACTATAACATGTCTGATCATAGGGAGAAACAGAAATCTGGCTTCAAGAAGTGTCCAAAATGCGGGCAAAAGATGTCCATTACGAACGCCCATGTACATTGTGTTTATTATTTGGGGTCTGTTCACCTCCAGGATTGCTCTATCTGCCACTCCTTCAGCAGTAGGATTTTATTAGAGAGAAGAAGGAAGCTGGTAGATAAAGGCTTGTTGAAGCCAGATTTTCAAGATACCTTGGACAAGGCTGACCAGACCTCCAAGTCATCTAAGGGGTCGAAGTCTTCGAAGGCGTCCTCGGAGCCCAGGTCATCATCTCCAAGCCTTTCTGTGAAGGAGCAGTCACCGGCTCCACAGTCTTCGGAGCCGTGCACCGAGCAGGTGTTTTGTAGCTCATCCCCAGACTTGGAGCTGGTCTCCGAAACTTTAAAGTCACCCATCCTTCAATCAGTGGCATCTTTGGTTCCTTCGACACTTTCTTCAAGGACCCTTTCTGATGTGGATGTGGACTGGGTGGTGCAGAGTCTTCTGGAGAACCCTGCACTGGCTAAATTGCTATCGGCTTCGACTCAACAGGGTTTGAGGCCTGGGACTGTCCCACTGGCTGTGACTACTCCTCCTCCGAGACGAGCAGGCCTTCGGAACCAAAGGAGAAGGATTTGATTGTTGTGGAGCCTTCAGAGCTGAGGCCTGTTCCAGTGCCTTCGGCTCATCAACCCTGACTTCTTCAGTTCTATTGGAAGAGTCTCTGAGCCGACACTCTCTCATTGGTTCCCGGGGGGGGAGAGTCTAACTGATGCGTCGGTTCCAACCCTTTCTCTCAGGGCTTCAGCACGGATGAGCTCGGCTCCATCCTCTGGTTCTGAGCCCACTGTCTCAGTGCCAGGGAAGTTGCCATCTTCTTCAGAACTGGCGACTTCCTCGGGTCGGAGCAGTGGCGCCTTTGATGCCATGAGAAGGGTTATGTCGTGTAAGATACAGACATCGTGTGGTCCTTCCTCTTCCTCCCCTAAAGTGCCACTTTCTGCCTCTACATCGCAGGTCCCTGTGAAGCATCATGACCCAGAGCCTCGGATAACCCCATTGGGTGAGCCTTGCTCTACTGAGACCTCACCAGAAGTCCTCACTGATGAGGTTCCCAGGAAGAGATTATGCAAGAGGAGGCATTTAGATTCCCCTCAGGAATCTTTGACATCAGATACCGACTTAGAGGAATTGGAAGGGTCCACACAGTCCCCCTCAGAGGATATCTCCTTTGCGGATATCCTGGAAGTCCTAAAGCAGAGGGGTGACTGGCAGTTTGGTAGCACTACTGAGGATGAGTCGGTGACCTTTGGGTCTCAACCTTCCACCTTCTGGGTGACTCCGCCCTTCGACAAGTTGATGGAATTGGTTGCTCGAAGGGCATGGGAGTCTCCTGATTCTATGGAACTGGTCCCTTGGAGGCCCAGCAAATTTAGCACCTCCGCCCAAGACAAGATGTTCCTCACTAAGGGAGTCCCCATTGATGCCATGGAGGTGACGGCGGCCACCAAGAAAAAGATATCAGAAACCTCTTCCTCCGAATAGGGATTCTAGGACGATGGACAAATACGGGAAACACATCTTTAGTTCTGCGACCTTTGCTATGCGATCGCTTAACTGTTTGACTCATTTTACCCGTCTTCAAAGCGATCTTCTGAAAGAGCTTGGAGATACTCTGCAGGGTAATACAGATGGAGCTGTCCCTGACAAAGTGACAGCACAACTTAATACCCTTAACTCCATTGTGAACTCATCCATGCGGCTCATTTCCTATGCAGCTGATGGTTCGAATCAGGCAGCGGGTTCAGCGATAGCTCTTCGGAGACTGTCCTGGATGCGCTTATGCTCCTTTGTGGAAGCCTTCAAGTCTTTCTTTGTCAACACCCCATTCGATGGCTCTTCTCTGTTTGGGTCCAAAGTCAAGGAGACTCTCACTAGGAGGAGGGAAAGACTCTATCTGCCGTAGGAGTCTGTTTTTCCACCCCTACCAGACCATACCCCAAAGGGAAGAAAGGTGGTAAAATGTGGTTCTGAAAGTCCCAAGGAGCTTTCCAGAACACACGTAGTGAACCCCCCTCCAGGGGCAGAGGTGGGGGCAATAATGGAAGATGCCACCCTGGCGGCAGAGGGGGACCGCAGAACCAGGGTGACAGGGATCAGTTCCTTGGTAAGCCGTATCAGCGCTCCTGAAAGGAGGCCCAACTGTCCTGCTCTGGAGGCAGTCGGGGGTTGCTTGGCTTTGTATCCAGATGCCTGGCTAGGAATTACAGCAGATTCTTGGGTACAAAGCATCATTACCAGAGGATACATCATCCCA
This sequence comes from Protopterus annectens, assembly GCF_019279795.1. Classification (NCBI taxonomy): domain Eukaryota; kingdom Metazoa; phylum Chordata; order Ceratodontiformes; family Protopteridae; genus Protopterus; species Protopterus annectens. The sequence goes on along the minus strand of NC_056746.1, from coordinate 994,391,050 downwards.
TTTCTAGAAAATCCACCTGTTGACAAAAAAATCCCAGGTGTTTCACCCAGTCTCAAGGATCATGCAGCCATAGAAATCCAGAGGCTGCAGGAAAAGAGAGTCATCCAGCCAGTCCCAGCAGACCATATAAGATCTGGAACTTACTCCAGATTCTTTTTAGTTCCAAAGAAGACAGGGGACTGGAGGCCCGTCTTGGATCTCAGCAGACTCAACACATTTGTAAAGAAGGAGAAGTTCTGGATGGTCATGCTTCAGTCTATTCTCCCATTCCTCGGAGTGGGCGATTGGATGTGATCTATAAATCTCAAGGATGCATACTACCACATCAAAATAGCCAGACCTTCCAGAGATCATATGCGTTTCCAGCTGGGACCCAGTCACTACCAATTCTGAGCACTACCCTTTGGATTCACAACAGCCCCCAGAGTGTTTACCAAATGCATGGCATTGGTTACGGCTCACTTGAGGCGTCTAGGATTCCGAGTGTTACCGCCACCTCCAGGCATCAACTAATTCTGTCCAGGGAATCACACTCTCAATCTCTGCTCTCAGTTAGGCATCACTATCAATTTCAAAAAAGTCTGTGTTGTCGCCATTGTATAGTATCTCCTTTATCGGAGCAGAACTAGACACTACCACCACCACAGTAAGATTGCCCCTGGACAGAATAGCCACTCTTTGAAACCAGGTCTTGGACATTCTGCAGAGAAGAAAGGGACTGGCCCATCAAGTACTGAAACTCCTAGGCACCATGGTAGCTATGCACATGAGGATTATTCAGTGGTTACTATTCACTCAGTGGTCATACCAACAACTTCCCATGTCATTCTTAAGCATGATTATGGACTCTTGCAAAAGGATCTTCACTGGTGGTTGACCAGCCAACAAGTTACAGTGGGTCGACCATTTGTTCTCCCCCCGCCATCAGCCACTGTGACCACGGACGTTCCCCTGATAGGGTAGGGGGGGATCTTTCAGGGAAGAACAGCCCAAGGCACCGAGTCAGAGATAGATTCACAGTTGCACATCAATGTTCAGGAGCTGAGAGCGGTGCTTTTGGTGTTGCAGCACTTCCACAACTCCCTGCCTCTAGGGACAACATGTTGGTAGTCTGGTACATCAACACAGAAGGGGGAACCAAGTCTTAAGCCCTGTGTTGAGAGACCTTGAGAATTTGGTAGTGGGCTGTGTCCACCGGGCACTTTCTGATAGCAACGCATATCCCGGGGAAATCCAATATGATAGCGGACAAATTGAGCAGAGCCATTCTGCTACCACATGAGTGGTCTCTCAAAAACGAAGTTGCGGAGAAGATTTTCCACAGATGGGGCCAGCCTTTCTGCGAGCTATTTGTATCCCCTATGAATGTCAAATGCAGAAGCTACTTTGCCCTGAATCCCCCACCACGGGACATCCCAAGGGATTCGCTCATACACTATTGGCCCCGGGGACTCCTGTATGCCTTTCCACCTATACCCCTAATTCTGAAGTTCTTGCAGAAAGCCAAGACCCTGGGAAGGACTGTAATTTTAATAGCCCCTCTTTGGCCTTGTCAGATTTGGTTCCCCTTCCTCCGACTCTATCAACTGGAGGAACCATGGATTCTGGACCCAGTTCCAGACCTACTGACACATTAGTCAGGGGCCCTCCATCCCTCCCTTCGTTCCCTCAGATTGACAGCATGGCTGCTCCAATTCCCAACCTAGCCAGGTCACACGATTTTTCTTCGGAGGTACAGCACATTCTTGTATCTTCGCATAAGGCTTCTACCAGAAAGTTGTATGCTAGTAAATGGAAGTGATTTGCTTTATGGGCTTCTCAAAATAACATTGATCCCTATGTTGCCCTGATTGCTAGTATTCTGGAATTCCTCTCTAAGCTTTTTCATGAAGGTGCTGTAGCTGCCACTATTAGAGTCCAATTGGCTGCCATCTCGAATTTTCACCTCGGTGCTGAAGGTTCTAACTTAATGTCTCACAGATTATGTCGGGCCTTCCTTAAGGGCACCATTCATCTTAGGCCACCTGTTAGACAGCCCTTTACTCCCTGGAATCTAAATTTTGTGCTGTCATGTGTTATTCTTCCCCCCTTTGAACCCACATCATCCTATCAGTTGATGTTTCTTTCTTGGAAGACTATTTTCTTAGTGGCCATTACTTCAGCATGCAGGGTATCTGAGCTTCAAGCCCTTTCTGTCAAATCTGAACCAAACTATTCAACTTCCAACCTTTTTCAGTAATCATTCTAATCAGTTGGAATACATGTTGCATAAACTTGATGTCCACAGACAATTGAGATTCTATTTGGACAAGACAAAGGAATTTAGAAGATTTGACCAACTCTTTGTACCTTATGCTGATGCCAAGAAAGGATTACCAGTTTCTAAAGTTACTCTTTCTAAGTGGTTGACTGCATCAAACTTATCTACTCTTCAGCGAACCAAACATTAGAGCATGGTGTGAAGGCCCATTCAACTAGAGCCATCTCCACTTCTTCGGCTATATGTCTCGTTTACCTTTGGACACTATATGTGCAGCTGCCACTTGGTCTAAGCCTCATACCTTTATCACTCATTACAAAGTGGACAGGGCTTCCTTTGGTTCCACTCTCCACAGGAATATACTCCTGTGAGCCACCCAGGATTAAGGTGCTTGGGACGCTAACCATGTCTAAGAATAAACAGCGAGATTGAACAACTTCACATAAAGAAGTTATATACTTACCATAATGTTCCATGTGACTTGATCATCTCGCCTTTATTCTTACATTCCCACCCACCTTCCCCTTCCAGGGTCTCAAAGAACGAGTAGACTTGGGGTCTGGTAGTCTTGTTCTGGGACTTCTTACTCTGGCTGGAGTATTTAGTGAGTTATACTTGCTCATGCTGAGTTCAGCAAACTAGATCTGGGGTAGGACATAGACCATCATGGGATAGGGGCCTGGCCTCGAGCTACTCTGAAATCTTTAGTTGTAAAGCAGCCAACTCGGAGCCGATGGCTCTGCTCCGTACCCGTATGTAAGAATAAAGGCGAGATGAACAACTCACATGGGATGTTATGGTAAGTAAATAACTTCTCTTTCTCTGCAGAAATCCAGTGATCAGGGGAAGTGGAGGAAAAGCACAAAGAAGCCAAAGGGGCCAGTGACAGATCGGAGCATCTCTCATGGGAGGATCAATGGCAAAGGAACTGTTGCATTTCGTGTTGGATGGTGAAACAAAGACAATGCAGCAGGGCTGGTTCCAGCAGATGAAGTTAAGTTGTAGGATTGACAGACCACTTATGAGGCATTAGTAAAGATATGCTAAGCCTGTTGGCTACATAGTTGATTTCTCAGGATACATTATGATATCAGAAAGCAGTGGAAAGCTATCACCCATTGCCACATTCTCATGACCCCTCTGCAAACAGGGTATGATCTGGATCATTGCTTGATGTACTACACTGCTGATATATTATCTTACTGTATGGAGATCAACCCTGAAGGAAAGGAGTCCAGAGATGCCTGCAGTGCTAGCAGGACCACCATCATCTCCAGGATGATGATGGGTATTCATGTCTTTCCATGACCCTTGGGATTATTCACCCCTCAAAATATACCAAATTTCAGAAAACAGGAGTCTGTGGTAATTGTTACGGTCAGAGGTGGAAGGATAAAGGGATCTTCCCATAGAAACTGTTGATGACACTATTAGATATTGCCTGTAAACCTGTGTCATGTGATTATGGCACTGAGAGCATTTCAAAGCAGGGACCATTGCACTCTCAACACCCACTGAACAGCTCGCCTGTGTAAGCAAGCATTAGGAAACATTACAATTGCTGAAGCCATTAGACCGAGACCCTCAAAAACTAAGGAGGCCAGAGATGACTTAACATGTAATAGAGCTGAAGATTGTTCTTCTCAAGGTTTGAAGCCTGTGGGAAGGTAGCCTCAATATGCAGTTCTGTTGTTAGAAGAGGGCAGCCTAAGAACACTATAGGCTGAGTGGGATGTAGCTAAGATTTCTCATATTTGACTGCAATTCCTAAGGATATGCAGAGTTAGAGCAAGTAATATCTGGCTTCTTTGAGGGATTCCATCAATGTAGAAGCTAGTAGCCAGTTGTCTAGCTATGGGAACATTCAAATCCCTATTAGTCACACATGAGCTGCAATTACTGCCATAGACCTGGGCCATAGACAGGGAACTGTGGTGAGGCCCAAGAGCAGGGTTCTGAACCGAAAGTTATTCCCTTCCATTTGAAAATGTAAGGAGTTTTATCATCATCATCATCATCATCATTATCATCAACCCCCTTTTGCCAAGTTCTACATGGGGTGGAGGTGTCATTTCAACTGTCACCATCTCTGTCGATTCAGTGCCATCTTCCTTTCTTCTTCAACAGTCATACCTAACTGTCACAAGTCTTCTCTCACACTGTTCATTCATCTCTTTGCTGGATGCCCTAATTTCCTCTTGCCTTCTTCTTGTCTGTCCCAAATTTTCTTCACCAGATTGTCTTCTTTTCTGCATATGTGCCCAAACCACTATAATCTGTTCTCTTTGACTTTCTCTGCAGTTGGAGGTACTTTGGCTTCTGCTTTGATCTCATTTTTTGTCTGTCCCATAGCATGCATCCTACTACCCATCTCCAGCACTTCATCTCCATCACCTCTAGCTTCCTCAACTGTGCTACCTTTATTGCCCAGGTTTCTATATCGTATAGTAGTACTGGTCGAACCACTGTTTTGTACACCTTACTTTTGAGCTTCTTTGGCATTCTTCAGTTATATGCTACCCCTGACACTATTTGGTCAGATAGCTGCAGCCCCTCTGATTCTAGCTTTGACTTCCTCATTCAGTCTTCCCATTTCCTCAAGCAAGCCTCCCAAATAAGTGAAGCTGTTAACTGCTTCCACTATTTTCGCTTGTATCCCAATTGTCATCTTCTTTTGATTTCCCCCATTTGCTACTTTTACAGTTGTCTTATCTGTACTTATTTCATCCCATGTGCCTTAAGTTTTGCATTCCATTTCCCTGTCCTTTGCTAACGTTCTTTCTTGGAGTGTGCCTGTAATGCCACATCACCTGTGTACAGCAACTTTGTTGATCTTCCCTACCTGACTTGTTTGCTAATGTAATCCATCACCAGTATGAACAGCAGTGGGCTCAGAAATGAAACCTGATGCACACCTCCTCCCACCGGGAACCCCTCTGTAAGTCTGCACACTGTTCATAGGTTCATAGGTGTTTGCTAGGCTGACCACAAGGGCCTTTTTAAGACTAGCCATGCATCCCAAATCTGACAAGTTCTGATACCCTTGATAAGTGTAATCATGGGCCTGAGAGATGAACCATTTACATGTTACCTGTGTCCATTAGAGACACAGGTTCATAGGTGTGTGCTAGGCAAAAAGCCCTGGAGCCTTTACAAGCCTAGCCCATATGATTACCCTGGCATTGTACTACCTAACCTTAGTTCCAAGTCCCTCTGTTGAGTAAAGCCACTGGAGTGATCCCTGGGGTGAATTTTCTATTTCCCATCCACTCATCAAGATTTCTCTTGAAGAGGGCTGGTGAGGTGCTCTGCTTGACATGTATGGGAAGTCTATTCCATAGCATGGACAGTCTGTGGGTTATGAACCTGTCCCTCCAGCATGTTCTGTTGATTGTGGTAATGAGGTTGAGGTCTCTGGAGTGTGTGGTGCAGAGGGATTTGGATTTCTTCAGATATAGCATTTCTAACAGAGATGAGTCAGACATGGCTTTGTAAGTCAAGCAGAGATCTCCTCTAAGTAGGAGATATGAGACAGAGAATAGCTGGAGTTCTTTTTAGTCTGTCCATATAGGGCAGATGTTTAAGGCCTAGGATCCTCTTTGTGAGGTACTTTTGCGGCCTCTCCAGTTGTTGTAGGTGTTTAGTGAGGTACATGCCAAATGTGGCATTGTACTCGATGATTGACCTAATTTGGAAAGAATAGAGGGAGACAATGACCTCTTTCTTCCTGGATGCAAAAACCTTAGTAATGAGCTGTGCCACATAGAAGGACTTTCTAACTGCAGTGGCAATGTGGTGGTCAAAAGAGAGGTTGCTGTCAACCTGTGTTCCCAGATCTCTTAACGCCTTCTGTGTTCAGTGGACTACCATCAATGTGGTAATTCATGGGAACTGGGTTCTTCCCAAAGGGGATGACTACACATTTTTTGGCATTGAGCTTAAGGCCATGGTTCTGACACCTGTCGTTGGTCTCAGTGAGGCCTTTCTGTAGGATGTCAACATTGTCTGTGAACTTTGTCAGCCAGAGTCCCTACATGTTGGCCTGAACTTCAGAGAAGTAGATACCAAACAGGAGAGGACCCAGGACCGACCCCTGTGGGACCCCATTTGTGACTGGTCAGCAGTCTAACTTGGAGTCAGCTTTCACACTGTGGATTCTATTGGTGAGACAGTTTGCAACTCACCTAGTGATATAGGGGTTGATGCCTAGCTTAGTGAGTTTCTCTATGATTCCTGAGTGAGAAATGGTATCAAAGGCCTTGGTCAGCGCAAGGTTGGCTGTATGAACTACCTTGCCTTCATCCACAGCTCTGGTGACTGACTCACAGAAGTTGACCAAGTTGAGCAGACATGATCTGCCCTTCACAAAACCAAACTGTGTGGAATCCAGAGTTTGGAGATTCCCTATATCCTTGTTTATTAGGTCCATGATGATGTGTTCCATAGCTTTGCATACCAGACACCAGACTCATCAGGCTAATGGGGCAATAGTTCCCAGGGTCTGTAGTCACTCCTCCTTTGTGGAGAGGGATGACTGTAGCAGTGCGCTATTCGGTAGGGACAAAGCCTGAGGTAAGGCTGTGATTGAACAAGGACACACAGGTGAGATGCCAGTTCACTCTGTAGTTCATGTAGAACACAGCCAGGGATATTGTCATGTCCCATAGAAGCTGTATTCTTGGCCTTGGACAATGCTGTTTTAACCTGTGCAACAGTAATACTGGGTGTCTGGCAATTTACTTGTATTGTCACTGGTCCCTTAGGGGGGAGAGAGGGGTAAAGTTGTAACTGAATCTGTCGGCCAGTATATTGGCAATATCTGTTGACTTAGTATAGGAGGTACCATTGTGCAGTAGCTCAGAGCAAATCTGGGTATTGCCGTGGAGATTCTTTACATAACTGAAGAAGGCCTTGTGGTTGTCTTTACTATCTGCTGCAATTCTGTTTTCATAGCTAGCTTTAGAAGATTTGATGAGGGATCTCAACTTTTTGTTGAGGCTGATAAGGGAGTTTTTGCAGTCTTGGGACTTCACCTTATTCCGCACCCATTTCCTCCTTCTGTTGTAGAGTTTCATTATGGCAGGGGACCACCAGATTGGCTTCCTTTTTTTGGAGGAGAGCATCTTGGTTCTATTGAGTATGGTGAGATCCATGCATTTGTGTACGTGTTTGTACAGTGCATTGGTGTAGGACTCAACAATCATGCAACTGATCTCCACTTGCATGGGTGCAGTGAAGTTAGCCACCTCTGTTTTTAGGAATCCAAAGTTAGCTTTGGAGAAGTTTTTCATGATGGTTCCCTTTGTGGGGGGGGGGGTGGATTTCCAAGGTGATTAGTTTGTGGTTGGATCTAACCAGGGAGGAGGTGACTATTGGTGTAGAGCAACAGTAGCCCATGTTAGTAATGGACCAGGTCAAGGATGTTGCTACCTCTAGTGGGGGTAAGAACGAGCTGGTGCAGGCCATTGGAATTAATGAATTCCAGGAAACGTTGGGCAACTATATTGGTACATGAGTAGTTTTCCCAGTTAATGGAGGGGTAGTTGAAGTCGCCTCGTATGAGAGTGTTAGATTGAACCCTAATAATCTCCAAGGTGCTTAGGAACATGGAGTGTGGCTCTTGGGACATGGTTGGGGACCTATAACAAGCTATGACCTGAATCACTGTCTTATCCAGTGTTAGCTGCATCTGAAGTATCTCAGATGCATTATGTTGGGCTACCAGTCTGGAGGTGTGCACATCCTTTATGAATATGGAAACACCATCACCTTTGGAGCTTCGGTCCAAGTTCTGGGGCCGAAAGGTGTGGAATGAGTTATAGCCTGGTAGTGCAAGGGTGCTTTCTGCTGCCTTGAACTAGGTCTCTGTTATGGCACAAATGTCAGTGTTCTCCATTTTAAGGAGTGCTTCCAGTGAGTGCATTTTGAGATTTAGACTTCTAGCATTGAGCAGCATGACCCTCAGATTGCATTTGTTAGTAGCTGTTACAGTGGTAATTTGGTGTGTGGAACACCACCTAAAAAAGGCACTATAGGTGTGGCAAGAGCCTTGGCCAGTATCCAAAAGCCCAGGGGTGGCAGATGCAGGCCATCTCTGGCAAAGCATCAAGGTCTGTCAATCATGTCATCCCAGGCAGACAGATACTGGATCCCCTTAGAATTACACCAGAAACTTAGCCAATTGTTGAAATCAATAATTTTCTACTTGTACTGTGGTATCATGCTGGGTGATAGTAGGATGCTGCTCAGGGCTAGGGCCATATCTACGTGGGCTAAATAATCCGAGAGCTCCTCCATGTCTCCTTTCATGTAGTCCAGGGAGGTACATCTCAGGTCATTTACACCCACATGTACAATGACAGAGTCATATTTGTACCTGTTGTTGAGGGACCTGAGTGTGTGCATTATGTGGCAGATCCTAGCGCCTGACAGGCAGCTGACTGTTACTTTCTCCTTATTTAACCTAGTGAGTGGGACATCAGTGTGCCTCACTAGCGAGTCACCTATGACTAGTGTTTTGGGCATGCTGTTTTGCCTTAGGAGCTGTGGTTGAGTGGCACACAGTTTAGGAGAGTTAGGTGTCTCATTAGTGTTGTGTTGTGGTGGTCAAGAACATTTCTGCCTTGGAGGTCTCTGCTGTTTGGGTAGATTTTTATTGAGACACTCTGCAAAGGTGGGTCTGTGGTTTGTGTTTTTATGTAAAGACAGTGCTGGTGTGTGTTCTAGAGGGATATGTGTTCCATGTGGTGTGGTGCAAGTGTTGACCTTCTCCTCTTGACCAGCTATTCTGGTCTTGGCTGGGGAGTGCGTGGCTTCCAGTTTGGATATATAAATGCATCTCTCACAAGTCTGAGTGTTGGGAGGTAAGAGGAGAGGGTTGTCAGTGTACATGAGGCAGTTGCTACATTGCCTCAGGTTCACCAGGTTAATAGGAGAAAGCACATGGAACTGACCTTTAGACATGCCTGGAGGGGTGGGCATTAATAATAAGTACTTGAGCTGTTACCTTGCAGAATGTTTAGTGCTGGTAGCATTTTTTTGTGTGCTACAATAATTGCTACAAGAAGTCTGGTAAAATGCTAGATTCATAAGCTAGTAAAAGTGCAGGAGAGGAGAGAACTAGTAGAATTAAGTGAAAATTTGAAGAACAGACTTTGACACCACTCAGAAGCTTATAAACAGTCCTGGATAGAGCAAATCTGTATCTGGACTAGACTAGTTACAGGAAAGGGGGAGGAAGCACAAATGCGGGCTTTTAAAACAGAAAGTTGAAAGAGATGGAAAAACTGCCCTAACAGCCATATACTACAATTTCTGGGCCAGAAATCACTCTTCTTGTGGTAGATAGGCTACCTAGTACTTACCACTCCCACTGATAAGCTAGAAGGCTTCCCTCCAACACAGAAAGGCTTGGGGGGCTCAGAAGCTTACAAACAGCCCTGGATACAGCAAATCTGGACTAGACTAGTTACAGGAAAGGCAGGAAACAAGCTTAAAAATTAGAATGTTATTAGTAAAGTGGAAAGGGAGGAAGGAGGAGCAGAAGATAATTCAAGGTTAAGAAACTAAGTGGGTTGGCTTTCTCAAATGTTCTTTCTGTATTAGGTAGAATGAGCTAATGACACTAGACTGGTAGGAGTGTCCCAGAACAAATTTACAGTAGGGGTGGGCAACTGCAAAGCCACCAAGTATAAGAACAGGATATTAATAGGGAGGGAGGGTAGGAAACTAAACCAGTTATATGATACATTCCTTGGCAGGCAATCAAAAAAAACTAGCTAGAAAAGATTTACAAACAGTGTGACAGTAAAAAACTTATTTATCAGGCCCTGTGATGCAGAAAATTTTAGTACAACTGTGCAGACTAGTTTATAGCTTTAAAATACAGTAAAAAGTATGCAGCAGACAATAAAAGTGCTATAAATATCTATAAACAATAACTAGTAAAAATAAGCAAAAATCAGGATACTTAAAAGTTATATATCACAGATCAGAGTTTTGCTCAGTGCCCACCCTCTGATTAGCTCTTTGTAAAATGGCAGAAACACTCACAAAGTAACCTCTTAAGTAACAGAAAGTTGAAACTTGAAACAACTTTAAAAAAATCTCGAAAGAACCAATGAGGTGCTTACTTCAAGCCATAGTCCAGGTAACCCCAATCAGCCAATGACCATAAACATTACACACTCACTGAAATGCAAAATGGTTTTTGCTAAACTAAGATGGCCTGGAACATGTGCTCAGACACACAGCCTCTGCAAACAACCAACTAGGCCCAGAAGACAGGCCTGAATATGGACAATGCTCCAGCTACTACCTAACACTACTTAGGCAGAAAACACTACATAAATGTTTATCACATCAGAAAAAGAGCAGTGAGCCTTTAAATGAAAGTTTTAGAGAGATAAAGGAGCAAGGAGACTCTAGAGAATGCTTTTAACTGCAAACAAACCAGTTATATGATACACTCCTTGGCAGGAAATCAAAACACAACTAGCTGGAAAAGATTTATAAAAACCTTATTTATCAGGCCCTGTGAGGCAGAAAATTTTAGTACAACTGTGCAGATTAGTTTATAGCTATAAAGTACAATAAAAAGTATGTAAGTAGGTGCCAAACCAGGGATGAATTTCCAGTTTCCCATCTAATTGTCTGGGTTCCACTTGAATTGAGTTAGGAAGGAACTCTGCTTCACATGGATGGGGAGCCTGTTCTACAGACGGGGTAGTCTCTGGGATACATACCTATCTCTCCAGCAGCTCCTATTTATATCACAGGCAAGGTTTAAGTCTTTTGAATGGGTAATTCTGGTACTATTTGTTTTGTGGATATGCAGGAGGTCCATTAGAGTGGGGTCTGACAATGCCCTGTATGTCAAGCATAGATCTCCCCTCAAAAGCCTGTAGGAAACAGAATACAGGGATAGGGCCTTGAGGCAGTTTGCATAGGACATATTATTTATGCCCTGTATTAAAGACATGCAGTAGGTGGATTGGACACTCTAAATTGGCCCTAGGTGTGTGTGTGTGTGTGTGCCTTCTGTGGAAGATTGGATGCCGGGCTGGCAACTCGACATTGCAAAACTCCACTGCCAATCATGAGCGGACATGTGATCCGCTGTGGCGACCCCTAACCGGGAAAAGCTGAAAGAAGAAGAAGATTCTTTTAGTGAGGAATCTCTGTGGACATTCCAGCTGTTGGATATGCCTGGTTAGGTACATACCAAAGGAGGCATTGTACTCAGTGATAAGTCTAATGGATGCCGAATACAGTGGAACAATGGCTTCCTTGGACTTAGATGCCATACCTTTGTTTATAAGTTGTACAACATAGAATGATTTCTTCACCACTGTAAACATGTGATGATCAATGGCTAGATTATTATCTATGTGTGTCCCTAAATCCCTGACTACTAGGTCAACTGTAAGGGGAGTGTTGTCAATATGATGGTTACCAGGGATGGATGACTTCCCAAAGGATACTGTTATGCATTTCATGGCATTTAGTTTCAGTCTGTGGTTCTGACACCAGTTGTTGTTTTTGTCAGCCTTTCCTGGAGAACATTTGTGTCAGTATGAGATTCAATGACAGCTCCTAATTTTCAATCATTTGCAAATTTAGTCAGCCAGAGACCACTGACATTGACCTTGACCTCTGAGAAGTAAATGCCAAAAAGGAGCGGTCCAAGAACTGATCCCTGAGGGATTCCACTTGTGACTGGCCTCTTTGTAGAGGTGGACTCCCCAATTCTAACTTCCTGAGTCCTGCCTGTGAGCCAGTTGGCTATCCACCAGGTGACATACAGGTTTGGTATCTAACCTCTTCAGTTTGTCAACAATGCCCGAGTGAGGTATTGTGTCAAATGCATTGGCCAGGTCAAGGTAGCCAGTGCGAATGATTTTGCCCTCGTCCATTGCTTTGGTGGCCTTCTCAAAGAAGTCCACCAGGTTGAGTAGGCATGATCTGCCCTTGACGAAACCAAACTGGGTTGGATCCATTGTCTGGAGGTTTACTATATCTCTATTGATCATCTCCATGATAATTCTTTCCATGGCTTTACATATAAGACTACTTAGACTTATGGGTCTGTAGATGGCCCACCTTTGGGCAGAGGGATGACTGTTGCCTTTTGCCATTCATGAGGCATGAAGTCTGTTTGGAGGCTACAGTTAAATAGTAATTCCAGAGGCCTATGCTATTTAAAAGGCATCCTGGGATATTGTCTGGGCCCACTGAATCATTGTTCTTGGTCTTAGAGAGAGTTTTAAGGACCTGTTCCGTAGTGATAGTAGGGGGAGTTATATTTGATGATATCTCCTGAGGAAAGGTTGAGGGGGAGGGAGGAGTAAAGTTGGAGTTGAATTTATCAGCCAGGAGGTTTGCTATATCTTCTGGCTCAGTATAGGTGGCTTCATTTACAATGAGCTTTGCAGACAATTGTGTATTGCCTTTGAGGTTGCGAACATAGCTAAAGAATGCTTTGTGGTTGCCCTTGGCCTGGGAGGCCAAACGTACCTCAAATTTGGCTTTAGTATATGTTATTTGTCCTTTGAGCTGTTTGTTAAGTTTGATGAGAGTACTTTTATCCTGCTGAGTGCTGCATCTCCTAATTTTTGCCATGATTTTCTTCCTCCTGTTATACATCTGATTGATTTTGTGATACCACCAGGGTGGCTTGTTTTTTGAGTTAGTTCTGTACTTTCTGGTAGGTACAGCTGCCTCTATGCAGCTATTGGCATGCTTTTACAGGGTTTCTGTGAACAGTTCTGCATAGGCAGAAGTATTCTCAGGTTTTATTGGGGCTTGAAATGTTGCCAGGTTCTCGCTTAATAGCAGGAGGTTAGCCTTAGAATAGTTCCTGAATATTCCCGGTTTAGCTGGGGGTCCAGATTTTATATTTACTTCAGAGGAGACCATTTTTTGGTCTGACATTACCAGGGAAAGCATTACAGTAGGGGGTGTGCAGCACTCTCCCATATTAATGAGGACCAGATCCAGTATGGGTGCACCCCTGATTGGTGTATTGACTGTCTGGTCCAGGGAGTTTATGTTTACAAAATCCAGGAATGTCTGTGCATGCATGTTTGATGTTGTATAGGATTCCCAGATAATACTGGGGTAATTAGTCACCCATGAATATGGTATTGGGTTGGATGATTAGTGTCTCTAATAAGTTTAAATACATGGTATGGGTTTCCTGATTCATAGAGCGGGACCTATAGCTTGCAAGGAACTGGTATTGGATTTTACCTATGGTGATTTGAACATGGAGCAGCTCAAGTGCATTGTCCTGTTTGACCAGCCTTGAAGTATATTTATTTTTGATGTAAATAGAGACACCTCCACCTTTAGTCCATGCATGTGAAGTACCTGGTCTAAATATATGGAAGGCATTATAACCTTGCACTGCTGGTGTGCTCTCCATGGCTTTAAACCACATCTCAGAGACCGCACAGACATCAGCATTCTCTAGGGTAAAGAGAGCTTCCAGGGAGTGGAGTTTTTTGTTTAGGCTCCTAGCATTGAGCATTAATACCTTTAGATTTTCTTGGTTTTGATGTACTATGTCGGAAGTACTTTCAGTTTGGCATTGCCTAAAAAAGGTACTATGGGGGAAGACAATGTTTTAGCTAATATTCGAAAGCCTAGAGGGGAGAGGTGCAGACCATCCCTGGCAAAGCAGCGTGAAGTGAAACCAGATAGTAGAAGGGGCCCATTTAATCTATTATTAGAAGAACACGAATTATCCTGGCAGTTTAGAACAAATGCCTTCCTGGAACCAGGATTAAATGAACACTGTAACATTTCATACCTCTTAAAACTCAAAAGCCTGAATAGATAATATAAAATTTTAAGCTGAATTAATATCAGGCTTTTTGTAGGGTTCACTTAATCAATTAGGTCGGGACTATTGTAAGAGTGAACCATTAGTTGAAACAACCTGGGAGATTTTATGAGCTTAGGTCATATTAGTGTAAAACTAGGCTCTCTTGACAGTTAGTTATTTATTCTCTATGGGCCAAGAACTATTTCCTTCCTTCCTACTGGAAAGGCATCTTTTATCTCTCCCTTAACACTATCTTGAAATTTGTAATCCCACTAGGTGGATACTTAGTAGCTGGTATTTTAGTTTCAGTCTTAGTCTCATAGGCTTGTACCCTCCTATAGCCCTCTTGACCCTTTTGCTTTTATGTATAAATTTTATTGGGGTCTGGGTTGTAGTGAGAATAAGTTAGCTATGAGCTTTTTAATGCTTTAAGAAAGATTTATACATATGTTTTTACATAGTTTGTAGTCCAGGATCGCCCTTTTAACTTTTGGGGTGGATTCTCCTTTAATATCTTTCACTCTATTAAGAGTAATTCATTTTGGTAATTAGATAATTGGTTAAGAACGCAGTATATAAGCTGGAGGCTGCTATATGTACTTTATCTGAAGAAGTCATTCCAAATGGTATGACGAAAAGCGCTTAATGTGTATTTGTGGTTTCTAATAAAGTAAGGAAGAACTTTTATTTCAACATCGGACCTGGTTTCCTCTGTCTGGAGCTCTTTTTTTTGGTTTAAAGCAGCGTGGTCTGTTGACCATCTCCTTCCATGCTGACAGATATTGCACCCCCTTAGAATTACACCAGAAACTAAGCTAATTATTAAACTCAGTCATCTTTTGTTCATATTATGGCATCATCCTTGGAGAAGGTAAAATGCTGCTCAAAGCTAGGCTCATACCAGCTTGAGACACATATTCTGAGAGCTCTATGATATCTCTCTTCATATAGTCTAGGGAGGTACGTCTCACGTCATTTACTCCCACATGGACTTTGACTGAGTCATATTGATAATTGAGATCCAATGACCTGGGTGCATGCGTAATGTGGTGGATCCTAGCCCCTGATAAGCAATTGACTGTAACTTTCTCCTTACTCACCCTGGTGAAAGGGACATCAGTGTGTCTCGCGATGGAGTTCCCAATGACTAGAATGTTAGACTTATGGGCTTAGAGGTAGAGGCTCCATGAGATGTAGCTCTATGTGTTGATGTGGGTGTTGTTTTGCAAGAGTGCATTTGGGACTGCTGAGGGTATTTCTTATCTGTACTTTGTCTAGGAGGGCTTTGTGGTCAAGGAAGGTTACATGCAAGTGCCTCAGTATGTGTGGGTCTATATGTCTGCTTTAAATTGCTTTCAATTGTGGGTGATGGGTGCAGCATGTGTACTACTGACAACCGGTTTGCAACTATGTTGACAGTGCTTGTCACTGCAAACTAGTTGTCCTGTGTGCAACTATATACTGGAGAATTTCAATTGTGCTTTTACAGGAAAATTGTCACTCAATGTGTCTGAGTCTGTACAGAGCACTGCCAAATACTTAAGGGGAAACTAATATATAGACCCTGAAAATTTAAGGATGAAGTATTTAGGCAGATATTCTGAAGTTAGAAACAAATCAAGCAGTACTTACTGAAAACAAAGAATTGGCTTGTCAAGAATGATGAAAAGAGGGGAGTCACAGAAATGGCTACTGCCTGGCTACTACTAATGCTGGTCTCACAGCAGCTTCACTCTGTTGGGATACAATACTCCTTTGCTTCTTCTCGCACCAGAAGCAAAATGTTAGCACCAATATCAAGAAGAGAAGCATGCCACAGCCTGTTTGGTGATCCACAGCCTTGTCCCAGATGATGCAAAGGTCTGTAGGTGTGTAGCCTTTTTCTGATAGATACCTTGAATAGCAACCCAAGCAATCAGATATGTTAAGCACAGACACTCACTCTCCAACCGGAAACAGTCAGGAATCAAGGCACTCTGCTCCTACTCTCACCATGATCAGAATATAAGCACAGATTCCAAGCTGTCACCTATAAAGTGGTCATTAGGCTTTCTGGTGATCAGTAGTCTCCAGGAAATAATGTCACTGTACTCCTCTCACCAGGAGAAAACAGAAGCACTAATCCCAAGATGACTACTGAGTAGCAGAATGAATGTGGGCTCGCCAATAACTGGTGGTCTTGCAATAGGTGCTTAAAGGTAAGATAAAAAAAATGATTTATCCTACACAATGCAGTGTGCACTGAGTAGTTAGATATGAAAGTGGGTAACTTAAGTTTTAGCTGTCTAAAAAGTTAAGTTTTAGTGGAGAGCCACTATTTTTAAAAGAGCAAGATAGAGTGAAAGGGGGTGGGCACTTCTGTATTCTGGTACTATGGAATACAGTAGGATGGCCAATAAATGTAAATACTTGAAGGGGAGTGATTTCACAGAATGATAATTTTACTCACACCAGTCAGTAAAAACAGAGAAGAAACAAGATATATGATCAAATTAATATAAGGGAAGGCAACTAGAAAGACAGTGGTGTTTAAGAACAGAACAGTAATAGGGTGAGAGGGTAGGAAAAAATTCTAACTCACAAGAGACAGAGCTGTGATCTCTTTTCAAGTTTTAATATGCAGTTAAAAGCAGAATACAAGTAAAACACAGTGTAAAGAAAACAAATCACAGTATACAAAATAGAAAAAGGCAATAAAGTAGTACAAAATACAAGAAATAAAAAGCAAACTAACCTTTCCCTCACATCAAGCTGTGGCAGAGTCTGGGTGAGCCTTTCCAGTAAAGCTCTGAAATGTATTATTTTACCCCTTAAATAGAATGTTTAGTTCCTAGCTCCACCCTCCCCTCAGTTCACAGAAGATTAACCTTAACTGACCTGCTCTAACTTATGTGTGACATCTTAATTGTATTTGTATTATTGGGTCCTTGTACATAGTCTGCAGTAATTCTACCAATGTTTCTTGGACTTCAAACCACCACAGGACTGCCCAGATCAGCTTTCATGGGACTTTGACATTTGGTTTCTCCAAATCTAGGAATGCCCAGTTGGACTCTTTCCTCATCTCTAGCCTCTTTTCAACTATCTCTGTCACTACAAACATTAGGACAGTTGTGCTGCTTTCTGATCTGAATCCATACTGCTAATTTCTTATATTAATTTCTACTAATCTGTGTATTCGTTTATCAGTCACCCTCTCCAGATCTTTCATGCAGTGTGACAAACTTTTGAAGCTTCTATACTTCCCATACTTATGGATGTCCCCTTTGCTCTTGTACACCGGCACTAGTATGCATATTCTCCAATCATCTGGGATACACCTTTCTTTCCATACTGCTAAGAGTGCACTCAAGACCCATTTCTCCTCATCTCACCCAACATATTGATCACATCTGCTGTGACCTCATATGAGTCTGCTGCTTTCCCTGACTTCATTTTCCTCAGTGCTTTTCTTACTTCTAAGGTGGGCTCCTCTTCATCTTTCATCATAGGCTGTGTCTGGGGCAGTACAGCTTCTGTGGGGTTTTCTTAATTTAGAAACTGCTGGAAGTACTCCTCCATCTTCCTTTGATTTCCTGTGGACTGGTGAGCAGGTTGTTACTGGCATCTCTTATGAAGGGTGTCTTGACTATCTTTTTGTCTTTTTGTCTTTGCCTTACAACCTGCTAGAGTTACTTTGTGCCATTTACCAAGTCACTTTCAAAAGAAAAATAGTAGACTGCCTCTGATGCCTTCTTTTTTCCTATAGCAACTCTTCTCTTAGCCTGTTTGCTAGCCAGTCAGTATTCTTTTTTAGCCTTGTCTGTCTTTTCTTTCTCCCACTGTTTCCTGCACTCCTTTCTTTTGATGACATTTTGGACTCCTGCATTTTACCACCAGTTTTCCTTATGCACCTTGCTTCCATACCTGGTTCAGCCATGTATCTGTTCTACAGTCCTTACACGTGCTGTTTTCAGGTACTGCCATTCTTCAACTATGCTGCCATTCTTCTTCATCTCCACCTATTTGTTTTTTTTTTTCCTGAGGTGCTGGCACCCTGAATAACTCCTTGAACTCTTGTACTTTCTCTCCTGTCAACTTCTAGGTCTTCAGCCTTGTGCCCATTGACCTTAGAGCCTTCTATGACCACTGCTGGCAAGTGATTGTAGCAACCAATGCGTTATGCTATGGGCTGACTGTTTCATTGGGGATGACTTTGCAATCGCTGATTCTATCCCAATGCCCTTTTCTTACTATGATGAATGCTACCTGAGTTGCATGTTGGTCACTCTTATATATGGTCTTGTGAATGTCTGTCTTATTCTGAACCATGTGTTGGCTACCATCAAGCCATTTGCCTGATAGAATTCTAGAATGGCCTCTCCTTCTTTATTCCTGTTGCCCCACCTATGTGGACCAAGGCAGTCCTCATATCCTGTTCTGTCTGTCCCAATATGTGCATTCAGGTCACCCATTATCTGCATCAATTCATGTTGTCCTGTCTTATATAGTAGGTCCTGCAACTGCTGCCTAAATGTACTCTTTTCCTCACTTTCCTCACTATCATAACCCTGCTGTGGGACATAGACTGAGATTACAAATAATGCCCTATCCTTACACCGGAGTCTGATTGCCATGGGTCTATTGGTAAGTCTGATCACATCCCTCTCTGTCTTCTGAAGCCTCTCCCTCACCACAATTTACACACCACTTCTAGTATGTCCTTCTCCTGAGTAGCAGAACTGCATCCAAAGCCAATGGATTTTGCTACAATGCCCTTCCATCTTAACACCTGGATACATATGATATCTAGCCTTCTTTTTACCATCATGACATCCACTTCCAAGCTGCATCCTTTCAGTGAACTACACTGAGTTTAGCAATTCTTAGTTCATGTTTGTCAGGTTGATTGGTTTTATGTTCAGCATTCACTCAACAGAGCCATAAAAGGTAACCAGGATGCCGGCCAGCCATTAGCTTATTGACTCAGGGCTGCTGGGCTTTATGGCAGGCAAACACTGGCCAGCAGGAACATAAACACCACTCACACAGTTAGCATGAGACCCTGGCTAGATTAGAGTAGACCGGGTCCTCAACCCACTTATCACCAACAAATACCTCTGCTCATTTTTGGCACCATTAATCAACATTACCAAATAACCTAAAGCCAGTTATTACATCACTGTGACGTGATGCATAGTCTGTGATCCATGTTCACTTATCTAGAGGATACTGCACATCACAGCTGTTGCCTAAAGACTTTGGCATATACAAGTCTTCCCCTTATAGGGCACCATCTAGAATGTGTGCTGCTGCCCACAACTACTTTCTTAGATGAGTTTGAGGGGGAAACTCTCAGCATGTTTTCAGGAGGTGGGAATAACTCCACAGAACCACAGGGAGGACATGCAATCTCCAGGCTTTGGCCAGAGATCAGAATCATACTTTGTACCTTGTGCATGGGAGGCAAAAACCTTAATCATTATGCCAGGAACTTTGATGCCTTGGAAGTTTTGATGTGGAGGTAGGCATCCTGGAAGTCTTCCAGACGCATTCAGTCATTTGCCTTCAAAAAGGGCAAAATTGCTTGTAACATGACCATTTTGAATGGGGTTCTTGGGACATATTGATGTTGGCCACTAAGATATTATATGACTGGATTGAGATTCTGGATTGCCTTTGCAACCAAAAAGAATCTTAAATAGATTCCTCACCCTCTCTGACATGTTAGGACCTCCTGAATGGCTGTTTTTTCCCAAATGAGTGGTTATCTCTCTTCTTACCATCCTGTACTGGTGGGGTGGGAACTCTGTCCTGTCTGTTGAATTGTGAGATGAGAAAAATAGTACCGTACAGCCTCTGAATAGAATTTTAATTACCCAGTTGTCTTGTGTGATGGCTAGCCACACAATTGAGTGGAGAGACAAGCGGCCTCCAACTACCATCAGAAAAGAACAGTCAGGCAAGCCTTCCAGGATGTTGAGATTGTTTGTCCAAGAAGGGACCCATACATTTCTGACTCATCAGACCCCAATACTTCTATGGTAGCAACTGTTGGAGAAGCTTCCTGTAGCATGGCCACCACTGTCAAATGAAGAGTCAAAAGATTGCCATTGATATTTTTTAAACCATTCAGACTCCTTCTGATTCCTGTTATATGATCTTTGTGAACTCTAAAATTGGACACCTATGGCAAATAGCATCTTGCCTTCCTGCTCTCTCTTCTGCAATTTCCCTTTCACTTTAGGTCCAAAATACAGAAGATCCATTATAAGTAGCACTGACAAAAGACATCTTGATGTTATCTGCAAAGTTGGAGCCAGGCATGACAACTCATGGTAATACTGGAAGCCACCACTCTTGCTGTTCCATAGGCTGCATTGTGTTGCAGCCTCATGAAGAGAGTAGACATTTTTATGTGAGTCTCACCCAGTTTACTGGACTCAGCAGTGGCCAGCTTTCTCAAATAGTCCAAAGCTTGATCTGTTGAGTTTCTTTAGAAGAAATTCATATTGATGATATAGTGAAATGACCTTATGGCAAACATGCCTGAGATATAGGCTCACTTTTTCATTCTGTCCATTACACAAGATTCTTTTATGGATGGACAGGTGCTGTGGCAGTCTCTTTGTAGCTGCCACAACAGTGATGGAGTCCACTGGAGGGCCTTTGCTCCAATGCTGCTTATTCTTAGAAGGGTCTAGTATCTTACTGGACTTCCTTGGGATAGCCTCTGTGGAGTTAAGTTCATGCTAGCCCCTCCTGGTGGCCAAGTCTGAGATGGTCAGCAGAAGGTACCACCCAAGGTGCAGTTTGGAGAGCCATAAACAACACTTCTTCATCTTGAGAGGGTAGCTCAATGGGTAAAGGACACTCTGATGCATCAATTTAGGGATTTCACCAAAACTAGCATCTTCTGGAAGGGAGTGATGGGAACCTTCCCAATCATCCAGATAAGTGTCCAGGGTTAAAGACTCCATGTGTCTCTTTTTGCATATCCTTCTACTGGCGATAGCTCGTGGGAACTCATCTGAATCTCCAGAGACCTCAGCCTGAGCCTGGGGAGGTTCTTTGAGGCCTTCTATTCTTTGCTGCCCATGGAAGGAATGATGAGATGTTTAAAGGTTTGACTGCCATATCACAGGGGCTAGAACCAATACAAATGGAGTATCTGTACTGCTTCTTGAGGCTATCATCCTATTGAATGCCTCAAAAGCAAATCCTAAGTCTGTCTTCTGAGTCTGTAGTATAGAAGTGGATGTAAACATCAGTGAGGACGGAAGCATCAATAGAGAGGACTCTGAAAGCTCCAAGATTAACAATGAAGCTGCCATGTTAAATGTCAATGACTCTGACACCAAAAACTGTGAAGAACAAGCCATTGGCAAAGGCCCAGTGTCAAAAGATCAGTTCTGAGACACCATCAACATTGAGGGTCTTGGTTTAGAATGAGTCATCTGCAGTGTGCTTGGTATCAAGGTGACCACATTGACAGGCACTGAGCCAACAAGCTCCAGCTGTTCTATCACATACAGAACTGACATTGCCAAAATAGGGACAAAGGAGGAAGCCATTATGGAGGAATGTGGGCCAACCAGATGCCTGAATGGGATGACAGCCTTCTCAATCTTAGATTTCAGAAGCACCATCATCCTTCCAGCTACTTCCAAGTGTGAAGCACTCTGGAAGGACCTGGTTGATCTAAAGTAGGATGTAGAAGAAGTGCAAGAAGTAATGAAACAAAAAAGCTGTTTTTTTCAGCAGAGTGCCTGCTGACTACCTTTTTGGGCTACTGATTCTGGAACAAAATCATCTCCAATCAAGCAGTGTTCACTGGTGGAGAAGCAGAAG